>NW_027671190.1:600000-870000 GCF_964165515.1 Mesoplodon bidens
CTGGCCGGCAGGCACCAAGTTGGCCTGCGTGCTGTCGCTGGGGTGGCTCCATGGCCCTTCCTCTAGTATTTCAAGGCCATGTACATATTCAGGTGTTTTACCTGGGAAGGGTGGGAACAGTTCATCAGCAGCTGACCTGGGGCTCAGCTCACCTTTATTAAGAGATGCCTCGGCTCGGTCACCCAGCTTTGCAATGAGGACGCTCCTTGTGTGGGGTGTGTGTTGATGGCTGTATGGGAGATGATTCCCCACCTCTGACCAATTTCAATATTGTTTACCGTTGGAACAAGTGCCCTGATAGGGTTTTCCTCTGTATAACTGGTGGGTTCAGGTTTTTCTTCTTTTATGGTTCACGTTAGCTTTTATTCCTCTTTTATGTATTTATAGATATAAGCATGGAAATAATACTTTCCTATAAATACATCTGTGTGAAGGGAAGAACTTTTTTCTGTATTATTTTTAAATTTTATTTTTTAAAATTTTGAAATTTAATTTTATTTATTTTTTTATACAGCAGGTTATTATTAGTTATGTATTTTATGCATATACATGTATGCTGGTCAATCCCAATCTCCCAAGTCATCCCACCACCACCACCCCTTGGCTTTCCACACTTGGTGTCCATACGTTTGTTCTCTACATCTGTGTCTCTATTTCTTCCCTGCAAACCAGTTCCGCTGTAAAATTTCGTAGGTTCCACATATATGCATTAATATACAATATTTGCTTTCCTCTTTCTGACTTACTTCATTCTGTATGACAGTCTCTAGATCCATCGCTGTCTCTACAAATGACCCGGTTTCATTCCTTTTTAAGGCTGAGTAATATTCCATTTTATACATGTACCACATCTTTATCCATTCATCTGTGTGTGGGCATTTATGTTGCTTCCATTACCTGGCCTTTGTAAATAGTGCTGCAATGAACATTGTGGTGAATGTGCCTTTCTGATTTATGGTTTTCTTTGGGTATATGAGCAGAAGTGGGATTGCTGGATCAGATGGTAATTCTATTTCTAGTTTTTTTAAGGAAACTCCATAGTGTTCTCCAAAGTGAGTGTATCAATTTACATTCCCACCAATAGTGGAAGAGGGCTCCTTTTGTCCACACCCTCCCCAGAATTTGTTGTTTGTAGATTTTCTGATGATGCCGATTCTAACAGGTGTGAGGTGATACCTCATTGTAGTTTTGATTTGCATTTCTCTAATAATTAGTTCTGTTGAACAGCTTTTCATGTGCGTCTTGGCCATCTCTGTGTCTTCTTTGAAGAAACGTCTCTTTAGATCTGCCCATTTTTGTATTGGGTTGTTTGTTTTTTTAATATTAAGCTGCATGAGATGTTTATATATATTGGCGATTAAACCTTTGTCCATTGATTCGTTTGCAACTATTTTCGCCCCTTTTGAGGGATGTCTTTTTCCTTTTCCGTTTTTTTAACCAAAAAAGAAAAAAAGAAAAAGAAGTAGAAAACTAATTTGCGTAAAATATGCCTTTTGAAACGGTCGTTTTTAAATATGGACGTCCTTTAAATTTTTTGGTCGATATGTGACCCCAGAATTTGTTTTCAGGGCAGGTGTCATTTACAGGCCTGCAATGATTTTGAATATCAACTGACCATTAGCGCTGGGATTAAAGCTGCTGTTGTGTGAAACGGCCACAAGGTGGCAGCAGTTCTCCCTTACCAATTCTGGTTAATAGGGCAACAGAGCCTCAATGGAAGTCGTATTCTAGATTGGAATTTAGAATGGAATGTGCCAGGAGAAAACCCCTCAAGTTTGTCTCCCGACTTCTTGTTCGTGTTTTTAATTTAATTTTTATTTTTTATTACAGCAAGTTTGATTACAATGTTTGGCTTGTTGTAGGTGTGGAAGATGTGGTTCTTTTACACATATACAGATGTCTGTTTTTCCTGGGATCCTTTTCCCATGTACCTTATGACAGAATGTTGAGTAGTCTTTTGGTATTCCGTAGGTCTTTGGTGATTATATATGTCACCTGTGTTTGTATAAGTCTGTTAACCCCGATATCGTAATGAAACCAATCCTCACAACTTTCCATTGGTGAACCATAAGTTTGTTTAATGAATCTCTGATTGCTCTTCTCGGTGGAAATATCTGGCCTGGTATCCATTTTTAGGTAACACCTATAAGTGATATGATATGATATGTGTCTTTCACTTTCTGACTTACTACATGTCACGTGATTATCTCTAGACTCATCTACGGTGCTGCCAATGGCATTGTGTCCTTTTTTTCCTTGCTTTCTATTCTGACTTAGCGAGGTCCCTTTTCAACAATGTGCTTCCCTGCGGGTTGTTGATTAGCTGACGTGGGCAGCCTTATCCTGCCGGACGGCCCTCCCCAGGTGTGCCTGGTTGAAGTCAATATAAACAGCGCTCCATGCAGCAATAGCCCCTGAAGCTGTGCCTGCCTCCATATTCTCTGCCCCGTGAGCAGTATCAGGGCTGTGCTGGTGGGAGGGAGTGAGGGGCCACAGCCTTGTTGGTGGCCCGGTGTGAGTGGGGTTCTGCTGGCCTTTCTGAAGGAGTTGCCACGCTGCCTCCTGTATGGAGGAGGATGTGTCACCCATACCTTCCGCTCGAATTTCTCTCCGGACCGAGGTGAGGAAGGAAAAAAGCAGTGGGGGCCGGGACAAGTGGGGTATCTCAGGCAGTACAATGGAAAGCTTCCGGAAGAGCGCCCGGGGCCAGGACCACCCTGGCTGGCCTGCAGGCACCAAGTTGGCCTGCGTGCTGTCGCTGGTGTGACTCCACGGCCCTTCCTCTAGGCTTTCAAGACCTTGTACATATTCGGGTGTTTTACCTGGGAAGGGTGGGAACAGTTAAGCAACAGCTGGCCTGGGGCTCAGCTCACCTTTGTTCAGAGATGCCTCGGCTCGGTCCCCCCGCTTTGCAATGAGGAAGCTCCTTGTGTGGGGTGTGGGTTGCTGGCTGTATGGGAGATGATTCCCCACCTCTGAACAATTTCAATATTGTTTAACGTTGAAGCAAGTGCCCTGATAGTGTTTTTCTCTGTATAACTGGTCGGTTCAGGTTTTTCTTCGTTTATGGTTCAAGTTAGCTTTTATTCCTCTTTTATGTATTTATAGATATAAGCATGGAAATAATTCATTCCTATAAATACATCTGTGTGAAGGGAAGAACTTTTTTCTGTTTTATTTTTAAATTTTATTTTTTATAATTTTGAAATTTAATTTTATTTACTTTTTTATACAGCTGGTTATTATTAGTTATGTGTTTTATGCATATACATGTATACAGGTCAATCTCAATCTCCCAACTCATCCCACCACCACCACCCCATGGCTTCCCACACTTGGTGTCCATACGTTTGTTCTCTACCTCTGTGTCTCTATTTCTTCCCTGCAAACCAGTTCATCTGTACCATTTTTTAGGTTCCACATATATGCATTAATATACAATATTTGTTTTCCTCTTTCTGACTTACTTCATTCTGTATGACAGTCTCTAGATCCATCGATGTCTCTACAAATGACCCAGATTCATTCCTTTTTATGGCCGAGTAATATTCCATTTTATATATGTACCCCATCTTTATCCATTCATCTGTCTTTGGGCGTTTAGGTTGCTTCCATTACCTGGCTATTGTAAATAGTGCTGCAATGAACATTGTGGTGAATGTGCCTTTTTGATTTATGGTTTTCTGTGGGTATATGCCCAGAAGTGGAATTGCTGGATCAGATGGTAATTCTATTTCTAGATTTTTTAAGGAAACTCCATAGTGTTCTCCATAGTGACTCTATCAATTTACATTCCCACCAATAGTGGAAGAGGGCTCCTTTTGTCCACACCCTCCCCAGAATTTGTTGTTTGTAGATTTTCTGATGATGCCGATTCTAACAGGTGTGAGGTGATACCTCATTGTAGTTTTGATTTGCATTTCTCTAATAATTAGTGCTCTTGAGCAGCTTCTCATGTGCGTCTTAGCCATCTCTGTGTCTTCTTTGAAGAAACGTCTCTTGAGATCTTCTGCCCATTTCTGTATTGGGAGGGTCGTGGGATGGTCAGGCTGTGTGCTGACGCACGTGTCAGTGCCAACGTAAGGGCTAGGAGTAGGGTACAGCATAGGGTAACGTGTAGGGCTGGTGGTGGGTTTCCGTTCCAGGCTAGGGATAGGGTTAGGGAACGGCAAGGTTTAGGGCACAGGTGAGCATAGGGACACGTGGGAGAGGCAGGCTACGTGCTGACAAACGTGTCAGTGCCAGCGTACGGGTCAGGAGTAAAGTATGGTGTAGGGCTGGTTGTAGGTTTCCATTCCGCGCTAGGGTTAGGGTTAGGGAACGGCAAGGCTTAGGGCACAGCTGAGGGTACAGAAACGTGGGAGGGTCAGGCTATGTGCTGACGCACGGTTCAGTGCCAGTGTACGGGCCAGGATTAGGGTACGGAGTAGGGTAAGGTGTAGGGCTGTTGGTGGGTTTCTGTTCCGGGTTAGGGTTAGGGAACGGCAAGGCTTAGGGCACAGGTAAGGGTACGGAAACGAGGGAGAGGCACGCTACATGCTGACACACGGGTCAGTGCCAGCATACGCGCCAGAATTAGGGTACGGCCTACGGTAAGGTGTAGGGCTGGTGGTGGGTTTCTGTTCCAGGGTAGGGTTAGGGTTAGGGATCGGCAAGGCTTAGGGCACAGGTGAGGGTATGGAAACATGGGAGTGGCAGGCTACGTGCTTACACAAGGGTCAGTTCCAGTGTACGGCCCAGGAGTAGGGTACGGCGTAGGGTAAAGTGTAGTGCTGGTGGTGGGTTTCCGTTCCTGGCTAGGGTTAGGGTTAGGGAACGGCAAGGCTTAGGGCACAGGTGAGGGTACAGAAACGTGGGAGGGTCAGGCTACGTGCTGACGCAAGTGTCAGTGCCAGCTTACGGCCCAGGAATAGGGTATGGCGTAGGGTAAAGTGTAGGGTTAGGGTTAGGGAACGGCAAGGCTTAGGGCACAGGTGAGAGTACGGAAACGTGGGAGGGTCAGGCTACATGCTGAAGCACGGGTCAGTTCCAGGGTGTGGACCAGGAGTAGGGTACGGCGTAGGGTAAGGTGTAAGACTGGTGGTGGGTGTCCATTCCGTGGTTTGATTAGGGTTAGGGAACGTCAAGTTTTAGGGCACAGGTGAGGGTACGGAAACGTGGGAGGGTCAGGCTACCTGCTGACGCATGAGTCAGTGCCAGCGTATGGGCCAGGAGTAGGGTACGGCGTAGGGTAACGTGTAGGGCTGGTGGTGGGTTTCCGGTCTGGGCTAGGGTTAGGGTTAGAGAACGGCAAGGCTTAGGGCACAGGTGAGGGTACAGAAACGTGTTAGGTTCATGGTGCATGTTGATGCATGGAATAGTGTCATCGTACGCATTAGGATTAGGGTACGGCATAGAGTAAGGTGTACCGATGGCGGTAGGTTTACATTCCGGTGTAGGGTTAGGGATAGCGAATTGCAAGGTATAGGGCACAGGTGATAGTACGGAAATGTGTTAGGTTCAGGGTACGTGTTGTCTCACGGGTTAGTGTGAGCGTACGCATGAGGATTAGGGTACCGCATAGAGTAAGGTGTAGGGTTGGTGGTAGGTTTCCGTTCCAGTCTAGGGTTATGTTTAGGGACTGGCAAAGTTTAGGGCACAGGTGAGGGTACGAAACGTGTTAGGGTCAGGGTACGTGTTGATGCACAGGTTAGTGTCAGCATACGAATTAGGATTAGGGTATGGCGTAAGGTAAGGTGTAGGGTTGGTGGTAGTTTTCCGTTCCGGGCTAGGGTTAATGTAAGGGAACGGCAAGGTTTATGGCAGAGGTGAGGGTACGGAAACGTGTTAGGGTCAGGGTACGTGTTGACGTATGGATTAGGATTAGGGTACGGCTTAGGGTAAGGTGTAGGGCTGATGGTAGGTTTCTGTTCCGGGCTAAGGTTAAGGATAGGCAATGGCAAGGTTTGGGGCACAGCTGAGGGTACGGAAACGTGTTAGTGTCAGGGTACATGTTGACTCACCGGTTAGTGCCAGCGTACGGATTAGAATTAGTGTACCGCGTAGATAAGGTGCACGGTTGGTGGTAGGTTTCCGTTCCAGGCTATGGTTAGGGTTAGGGAAAGTCAAGGTTTCTATTTGTAGGTTTTTTAAGGAAACTCCATACTGTTCTCCATAGTGACTGTATCAATTTACATTCCCAACAATAGTGGAAGAGGGCTCCTTTTGTCCACACCCTCCCCAGAATTGGTTGTCTGTAGATTTTCTGATGATGCCGATTCTAACAGGTGTGAGGTGATACCTCATTGTAGTTTTGATTTGCATTTCTCTAACAGTTAGTGCTCTTGAGCAGCTTTTCATGTGCGTCTTAGCCATCTCTGTGTCTTCTTTGAAGAAACGTCTCTTTAGATATTCTGCCCATGTTTGTATTGGGTTGTTTGTTTATTTAATATTAAGCTGCATGAGCTGTTTATATATATTGGAGATTAAACCTTTGTCCATTGATTCGTTTGCAACTATTTTCGCCCCTTCTGAGGGATGCCTTTATCCATTCCCGTGTTTTTAACCAAAAAAGAAAGAAAGAAAAAGAAGCAGAACACTAATGTGCATAAAATATGCCTTTTGAAACGGTCGTTTTGAAATATGGACGTCCTTTAAATTTTTTGGTCGATATGTGGCCCCAGGATTTGTTTTCAGGGCAGGTGTCATTTACAGGCCTGCAATGATTTTGAATATCAACTGACCTTTAGCAATGGGATTAAAGCTGCTGTTGTGTGAAACGGCCACTAGGGGGCAGCAGTTCTCCCTTAACACATCTGGTTACTAGGGCAACAGAGCCTCAATGGACGTCGTGTTCTACATTGGAATTTAGAATGGAATGTGCCAGGAGAAAGCCCCTCAAGTTTGACTCCCTACTTCTTGTTCGTATTTTTAATTTAATTTTTTTTTATTATAGCAAGTTTGATTACAATGTTTGGCTTGTTGTAGGTGTGGAAGATGTGGTTCTTTTACACATATACAGATGTCTGTACTTCCGGGGATCCTTTTCCCATGTACGTTATGACAGAATGTTGAGTAGTCTTCTCTTGGTATTCCGTAGGTCTTTGGTGATTATATATGTCACCTCTGTTTGTATATGTCTGTTAACCCCGATATCGTAATGAAACCAATCCTCACACCTTTCCATTGTTGAACCATAAGTTTGTTTAATGAATCTATGATTGCACTTCTCAGTGGAAATGACTGCCCTGGTTTCTATTTTAGGTAACACCTATAAGTGATATGAAATGATATGTGTCTTTCAGTTTCTGACTTACTACAAGTCACGTGATTACCTCTAGACTCATCTACAGTGCTGCAAATGGCATTGTGTCCTTATTTTCCTTGGCTTCTATTCTGCCTTATCGAGGTCCATTTTCAACAATGTGATTCCCTGAGGGTTGTGGATTAGCTGACCTGGGCATCCTTACCCTGCCGGCCGGCCCTCCCCAGGTCTGCCTGGTTGAGGTCAATATAAACAGCGCTCCAGGCAGCAATAGCCCCTGAAGCTGTTCCTGACTCCATATTCTCTGCCCCGTCAGCAGTCTCGGGGCTGTGCTGGTGGGAGGGAGTGAGGGGCCACAGCTTTGTTGGTGGCCCTGTGTGAGTGGGGTTCTGCTGGCCTTTCTGCAGGAGTTGCCAGGCTGCCACCTGTAAAGAAGAGGATGTGTCACCCATAAGTTCCACTGTAATTTCTCTCCGGGCTGAGGTAAGGAAGGAAAAAAAGGGGTGGGGTCCGGGACAGGAGGGGTATCTCAGGCAGGGAAATGGAAAGCTTCCAGAAGAGCTCCCGGGGTCAGGACCATCCTGCCTCGCCTGCAGGCACCAAGTTGGCCTGTGTGCTGTCGCTGGTGTGGCTCCACGGCCCTTCCTCTAGGATTTCATGCCCTTGCACATATTCAGGTGTTTTACCTGGGAAGGGTGGGAACAGTTCGGCTGCAGCTGACCTGGGGCTCAGCTCACCTTTATTCAGAGATGCCTCGGCACGGTCCCCCAGCTTTGCAATGAGGACGCTCCTTGCATGCGGGGTGGGTTGCTGGCTGTATGGGAGATGATTCCCCACCTCTGACCAATTTCAGAATAGTTTACCGCTGGAGCAAGTTCCCTGATAGGGCTTTCCTCTGTATAACTCGTGGGTTCATGTTTTTTTTCGTTTATGGTTCAAGTTAGATTTTATACCTCTTTTATGTATTTATAGATATAAGCATGGAAATAATACATTTCTATAACTACATCTGTGTGAAGGGAAGAACTTTTTTCTCTTTTATTTTTAAATTTTATTTTTTAAAATTTTGAAATTTAGTTGTATTTTTTTATACAGCAGGTTATTATTAGTTATGTATTTTATGCATATGCATGTATGCAGGCCAATCCCAATCTCCCAACTCATCCCACCTCTACCACCCCATGGCTTCCCACACTTGGTGTCCATAAGTTTGTTCTCTACCTGTGTCTCTATTTCTTCCCTGCAAACCAGTTCATCTGTACCACTTTTTAGGTTCCACATATATGCATTAATATACAATATTTGTTTTCCTCTTTCTGACTTACTTCATTCTGTATGACAGTCTCTAGATCCATCGATGTCTCTACAAATGACCCAGTTTCATTCCTTTTTATGGCCGAGTAATATTCCATTTTATATATGTACCACATCTTTACCCATTCATCTGTTTGTGGCTATTTAGTTTGCTCCCTTACCTGGCTATTGTAAATAGTGCTGCAATGAACATTGTGGTGAATGTGCCTTTTTGATTTATGGTTTTCTCTGGGTATATGCCCAGAATTGCGATTGCTGGATCAGATGGTAATTCTATTTCTAGTTTTTTTAAGGAAACTCCACACTGTTCTCCATAGTGACTGTATCAATTTACATTCCCACCAATAGTGGAAGAGGGCTCCTTTTGTCCACACCCTCCCCAGAATTTGTTGTTTGTAGGTTTTCTGATGATGCCGATTCTAACATGTGTGAGGTGATACCTCATTGTAGTTTTTTTTTTATTTTTTTATTTTTTTTGTGTTACGCGGGCCTCTCACTGTTGTGGCCTCTCCCGTTGCGGAGCACAGGCTCCGGACGCGCAGGCTCAGTGGCCATGGTTCACGGCCCAGCTGCTCCGCGACATGTGGGATCTTCCCGGACCGGGGCACGAACCCGTGTCCCCTGCATCGGCAGGCGGACTCTCAACCACTGCGCCACCAGGGAAGCCCCCTCATTGTAGTTTTGATTGGCTTTTCTCTAATAATTAGTGATGTTGAGCAGCTTTTCATCTGCGTCTTGGCCATGTCTGTGTCTTCTTTGAAGGATCGTCTCATGAGATCTTCTGACCATTTCTGTATTGGGAGGGTGGTTGGAGGGTAAGGCTATGTGCTCACGCACGTGTCAGTGCCAGCGTAAGGGCCAGGAGTAGGGTACTGCGTAGGGTAAGGTGTAGGTCTGGTGGTGGTTTCCGTTCCGGGCTAGGTTTAGGGTTTGGGAACGGCAAGGCTTAGGGCCCAGGTGAGGGTACGGAAACGTGGGATGGTCAGGCTACGTTCTTACGCATGGGTCAGTGCCAATGTACGGGCCAGGAATAGGCTACGGCGTAGGCTAATGTGTAGGGCTGGTGGTGGGTTTCCGTTCCGTGCTAGGGTTAGGGTTAGGGAATGACAAGGCTTAGGGCACAGGTGAGGGTACGGAAACGTGGGAGGGTCCGGCTATGTGCTGACGCACGGGTCAGTGCCAGCGTACGGGCCAGGAATAGGGAATGGCGTAGGGTAAGGAGTAGGGCTGGTTGTGAGATACCGTTTCGCGCTAGGGTTAGGGTTAGGGAACGGCAAGGCTTAGGGCACAGGTGAACGTAAGGAAACGTGGGAGGGTCAGGCTACGTGCTGACGCACGTGTCAGTGCCAGCGTACGGGCCAGGAGTATGGTAAGGCGTAGGGTAAGGTTTAGGGCTGGTGGTGGGTTTCCGTTCCGGGCTAGGGTTAGGGTGAGGGAACAGCAAGTCTTAGGGCACAGGTGAACGTACGGAAACGTGGGAGTGGCAGGCTACGTGTTGACGCACGGGTCTGTGCCAGCGTACGGGCCAGGATTAGGGTACGTCGTAGCGTAAGGTTTAGGGCTGGTGGTGGGTTTCAGTTCCAGGCTAGGGTTAGGGTTAGGGAACGGCAAGGCTTAGGACACAGGTGAGGGTATGGAAACGTGGGAGAGGCAGGCTACGTGCTGACGCACAGGTCAGTGCCAGCGTAGGGGCCAGGAGTAGGGTACAGCGTAGGGTAAGGTTTAGGGCTGGTGGTGGGTTGATGTTCCGGGCTAGGGTTAGGGTTAGGGAACGGCAAGGATTAGGGCACAGGTGAGGGTACGGAAACGTAGGAGTGGCAGGCTACGTGCTGACGCACGGGTCAGTGCCAGCGTACGGGGCAGGATTAGGGTACGGCGTAGGGTAAGGTTTAGGGCTGGTGGTGGGTTTCCGTTCCAGGATAGGTTTAGGGTTAGGGAACGGCAAAGCTTAGGGCACAGAAGATGGTATGGAAAAGTGGGAGGGTCAGGCTACGTGCTGACGCACGGGTCAGTGCCAGCGTTTGGGCCAAGTGTAGTGTATGGCGTAGGGTTAGGTGTAGGGTTAGGGTTAGGGAACGGCAAGGCTTAGGGCACAGGTGAGGGTACGGAAACGTGGGAGGGTCAGGCTACGTGATGACGCACGGGTCTTTGCCAGCGTACGCGCCAGGATTCGGGTACGGCATTGGGTAAGGTGTAGGGCTGGTTGTGGGTTTCCGTTCCAGGTTAGAGTTAGGGAACGGCAAGGCTTAGTGCACAGGTGAGGGTATGGAAACGTGGCAGAGGCAGGCTATGTGCTGACGCAAGGGTCACTGCCAGCGTACGGGTCAGGAGTAGTCTACGGCGTACGTTAAGGTTTAGGTTTTGTGGTGGGTTTCCGTTACGGGCTAGGGTTAGGGATAGGGAAAGGCAAGGCTTAGGGCACAGGTGAGGGTACGGAAACGTGGGAGGGTTAGGCTACATGCTGAAGCACGGTTCAATGCCAGGGTATGGACCAGGTGTAGGGTACGGCGTAGGGTAAAGTGTAAGGCTGGTGGTGGGTGTCCATTCCGGGCTAGTGTTAGGGTTAGGGAACAGCAAGTCTTAGGGCACAGGTGAGGGTACGGAAACGTGGGAGGGTCAGGCTACATGCTGAAGAACGGGTCAGTGCCAGGGTGTGGACCAGGAGTAGGGTACAGCGTTGGGTATGGTGTAAGGGCGGTGTTGGGTATCCATTCCGGTCTAGGGTTAGGGTTAGGGAACGTTAAGGCTTAGGACACAGGTGAGGGTACGGAAACGTGGGAGGGTCAGGATACGTGCTGAAGAATGGGTCAGTGCCAGCGTACGGGCCAGGAGTAGGGTACGGCATAGCGTAATGTGTAGGGCTGGTGGTGGTTTCCGTTCCGGGCTAGGGTTAGAGGTAGGGAACTGCAAGGCTTAGGGCACAGGTGAGGGTACGGAAACGTGGGAGAGGCAGGCTACGGGCTGACACATGGGAGAGTGCCAGCTTACGGGCCAGCAGTAGGCTACGACGTAGGGTAGGGTGTAGGGCTGGTGGTGGGTTTCCGTTCCGGGCTAGGGTTAGGGTTAGGGAACGGCAAGGTTTATGGCAGAGGTGAGGGTACGGAAACGTGTTAGGGTCAGGGTACGTGTTGATGTATGAATTAGGATTAGGGTACAGTTTAGGGTAAGGTGTAGGGCTGATGGTAGGTTTCCGTTCCGGGATAAGGTTAAGGATAGGCAACGACAAGTTTTTGGGCACAGCTGAGGGTATGGAAACGTGTTAGGGTCAGGGTACGTGTTGACTCACTGGTTAGTGCCAGCGTACGGATTAGGATTAGTGTACGGCATAGATTAGGTGTAGGGTTGGTGGTAGGATTCCGTTCCGGGCTATGGTTAGGGTTAGGGAAAGTCAAGGTTTCTATTTCTAGTTCTTTTAAGGAAACTCCATACTGTTCTCCATAGTGACTGTATCAATTTACATTCCCACCATAGTGAAGGGGGCTCCTTTTGTCCACACCCTCCCCAGAATTTGTTTGTAGATTTTCTGATGATGCCGATTCTAACGGTGTGAGGTGATACCTCATTGTAGTTTTGATTTGCATTTCTCTAATAATTAGTGCTCTTGAGCAGCTTCTCATGTGTGTCTTGGCCATCTCTGTGTCTTCTTTGAAGAAACGTCTCTTTAGATCTTCTGCCCAATTTTGTATTGGGTTGTTTGTTTTTTTAATAAGCTGCATGAGCTGTTTATATATATTGGAGATTAAACCTTTGTCCATTGATTCGTTTGCAACTATTTTCGCCCATTCTGAGGGATGCCTTTTTCCATTCCCGTGTTTTTAACCAAAAAAGAAAGAAAGAAAAAGAAGCAGAACACTAATGTGCATAAAATATGCCTTTTGAAATGGTCGTTTTGAAATATGGACGTCCTTTAAATTTTTTGGTCGATATGTGACCCCAGGATTTGTTTTCAGGGCAGGTGTCATTTACAGGCCTGCAATGATTTTGAATATCAACTGACCATGAGCCCTGGGATTAAAGCTGCTGTTGTGTGAAACGGCCACAAGGTGGCAGCAGTTCTCCTTTACCAATTCTGGTTACTAGGGCAACAGAGCCTCAATGGAAGTTGTGTTCTAGATTGGAATTTAGAATGGAATGTGACAGGAGAAAGCCCCTCAAGTTTGTCTCCCTACTTCTTGTTCGTGTTTTTAATTTAATTTTTTTATTTTTTATTACAGCAAGTTTGATTAAAATGTTTGGCTTGTTGTAGGTGTGGAAGATGTGGTTCTTTTACACATATACAGATGTCTGTTTTTCCTGGGATCCTTTTCCCATATGCGTTATGAGATAATGTTGAGTAGTCTTTTGGTACTCCGTAGGTCTTTGGTAATTATATATGTCACCTGTGTTTGTATATGTCTGTTAACCCCAATATCGTAATGAAACCAATCCTCACACCTTTCCATTGGTGAACCATAAGTTTGTTTAATGAATCTGTGATTGCCCTTCTCCGTGGAAATATCTGCCCTGGTATCCATTTTAAGGTAACACCTATAAGTGATATGATATGATATGTGTCTTTCACTTTCTGACTCACTAGAAGTCACGTGATTACGTCTAGACTCATGTACGGTGCTGCAAATGGCACAGTGTCCTTTTTTTCCTTGGATTCTATTCTGCCTTAGCGAGGTCCATTTTCAAGAATGTGATTCCCTGAGGGTTGTGGATTAGCTGACCTGGGGAGCCTAATCCTGCCGGCCGGCCCACCGCAGGTGTGCCTGCTTGAGGTCAATATAAGCAGCGCACCAGGCCGCAATAGCCCCTGAAGCTATGCCTGACTCCATATTCTCTGCCCCGTCAGCAGACTCGGGGCTGTGTGGTGGGAGGGAGTGAGGGGCCACTGCTTTGTGGGTGGCCCGGTGTGAGTGGGGTTCTGCTGACCTTTCTGCAGGAGTTGCCAGGCTGCCACCTGTAAAGAAGAGGATGTGTCACCCATACCTTCCGATGGAATTTCTCTCCGGACAGAGGTGAGGAAGGAAAAAAGCAGTGGGGGCCGGGACAAGAGGGGTATCTCAGGCAGGACAATGGAAAGCTTCCGGAAGAGCGCCCAGGGCCTGGATCACCCTGGCTGGCATGCAGTCACCAAGTTGGCCTGCGTGCTGTCGCTGGTGTGGCTCCACGGCCCTTCCTCTAGGCTTTCAAGCCTTTGTACATATTCAGGTGTTTTACCTGGGAAGGGTGGGAACAGTTCAGCAGCAGCTGGCCTGGGGCTCAGCTCACCTTTATTCAGAGATGCCTCGGCACGGTCCCCCAGCTTTGCAATGAGGACGCTCCTTGCATGGGGGGTGGTTTGCTGGCTGTATGGGAGATGATTCCCCACCTCTTACCAATTTTAGAATTGTTTACCGCTGGAGCAAGAGCCCTGATAGTGTTTTCCTCTGTATAACTGGTGGGTTCAGGGTTTTTTTTTCGTTTATGTTTCAAGTTAGATTTTATTCCTCTTTTATGTATTTATAGATATAAGCATGGAAATAATTCATTCCTATAAATACATCTGTGTGAAGGGAAGAACTTTTTTCTGTTTTATTTTTAAATTTTATATTTTAAAATTTTGAAATTTAATTTTATTTACTTTTTTATACAGCGGGTTATTATTAGTTATGTATTTTATGCATATACATGTATACAGGTCAATCGCAAACTCCCAACTCATCCCACCACCACCACCCCATGGCTTCCCACACTTGGTGTCCATACGTTTGTTCTCTACCTCTGTGTCTCTATTTCTTCCCTGCAAACCAGTTCATCTGTACCATTTTTTAGGTTCCACATATATGCATTAATATACAATATTTGTTTTCCACTTTCTGACTTACTTCATTCTGTATGACACTCTCTAGATCCATCGATGTCTCTACAAATGACCCAGTTTCATTCCTTTTTATGGCCGAGGAATATTCCATTTTATATATGTACCCCATCTTTATCCATTCATCTGTCTGTGGGCATTTACGTTGTTTCCATTACCTGGCTATTGTAAATAGTGCTGCAATGAACCTTGTGGTGAATGTGCCTTTTTGATTTATGGTTGTCTCTGGGTATATGCCCAAAAGTGGGATTGCTGGGTCAGATGGTAATTCTATTTCTAGTTTTTAAAAGGAAACTCCATACTGTTCTCCATAGTGACTGTATCTATTTACATTCCCACCAATAGTGGAAGAGGGCTCCTTTTGTCCACACCCTCCCCAGAATTTCTTGTTTGTAGATTTTCTGATGAAACCGATTCTAACAGGTGTGAGATGATACCTCATTGTAGTTTTTATTTGCATCTCTCTAATAATTAGTGCTGTTGAGCAGCTTTTCATGTGCGTCTTGGCCATCTCTGTGTCTTCTTTGAAGAAACGACTCTTTAGATCTTCTGCCCATTTTTGTATTGGGTTGTTTGTTTTTTTAATAAGCTGCATGAGCTGTTTATATATATTGGAGATTAAACCTTTGTCCATTGATTCGTTTGCAACTATTTTCGCCCCTTCTGAGGGATGCCTTTTTCCATTCCCGTGTTTTTAACCAAAAAAGAAAGAAAGAAAAAGAAGCAGAACACTAATGTGCATAAAATATGCCTTTTGAAACGGTCGTTTTGAAATATGGACGTCCTTTAAATTTTTTGGTCGATATGTGACCCCAGGATTTGTTTTCAGGGCAGGTGTCATTTACAGGCCTGCAATGATTTTGAATATCAACTGACCATGAGCCCTGGGATTAAAGCTGCTGTTGTGTGAAACGGCCACAAGGTGGCAGCAGTTCTCCTTTACCAATTCTGGTTACTAGGGCAACAGAGCCTCAATGGAAGTTGTGTTCTAGATTGGAATTTAGAATGGAATGTGACAGGAGAAAGCCCCTCAAGTTTGTCTCCCTACTTCTTGTTCGTGTTTTTAATTTAATTTTTTTATTTTTTATTACAGCAAGTTTGATTAAAATGTTTGGCTTGTTGTAGGTGTGGAAGATGTGGTTCTTTTACACATATACAGATGTCTGTTTTTCCTGGGATCCTTTTCCCATGTGCGTTATGAGATAATGTTGAGTAGTCTTTTGGTACTCCGTAGGTCTTTGGTAATTATATATGTCACCTGTGCTTGTATATGTCTGTTAACCCCAATATCGTAATGAAACCAATCCTCACACCTTTCCATTGGTGAACCATAAGTTTGTTTAATGAATCTGTGATTGCCCTTCTCCGTGGAAATATCTGCCCTGGTATCCATTTTAAGATAACACCTATAAGTGATATGATATGATATGTGTCTTTCACTTTCTGACTTACTACAAGTCACGTGATTACCTCTAGACTCATGTACGGTGCTGCAAATGGCACAGTGTCCTT
Source organism: Mesoplodon bidens (assembly GCF_964165515.1). Classification (NCBI taxonomy): domain Eukaryota; kingdom Metazoa; phylum Chordata; class Mammalia; order Artiodactyla; family Ziphiidae; genus Mesoplodon; species Mesoplodon bidens. Next base: position 615,915 of record NW_027671190.1, read on the forward strand.
TTTTTCCTTGGATTCTATTCTGCCATAGCGAGGTCCATTTTCAAGAATGTGATTCCCTGAGGGTTGTGGATTAGCTGACCTTGGGAGCCTAATCCTGCCGGCCGGCCCACCGCAGGTTTGCCTGCTTGAGGTCAATATAAGCAGCGCTCCAGGCCACAATAGCCCCTGAAGCTGTGCCTGACTCCATATTCTCTGCCCCGTCAGCAGACTCGGGGCTGTGTGGTGGGAGGGAGTGAGGGGCCACTGCTTTGTGGGTGGCCCGGTGTCAGTGGGGTTCTGCTGACCTTTCTGCAGGAGTTGCCAGGCTGCCACCTGTAAAGAAGAGGATGTGTCACCCATACCTTCCGATGGAATTAATCTCCGGACAGAGGTGAGGAAGGAAAAAAGCAGTGGGGGCCGGGACAAGAGGGGTATCTCAGGCAGGACAATGGAAAGCTTCCGGAAGAGCGCCCGGTGCCAGGATCACCCTGGCTGGCCTGCAGTCACCAATTTGGCCTGCGTGCTGTCGCTGGTGTGGCTCCACGGCCCTTCCTCTAGGCTTTCAAGCCTTTGTACATATTCAGGTGTTTTACCTGGGAAGGGTGGGAACAGTTCAGCAGCAGCTGGCCTGGGGCTCAGCTCACCTTTATTCAGAGATGCCTCGGCACGGTCCCCCAGCTTTGCAATGAGGACCCTCCTTGCATGGGGGGTGGGTTGCTGGCTGTATGGGAGATGATTCCCCACCTCTTACCAATTTAAGAATTGTTTACCGCTGGAGCAAGAGCCCTGATATTGTTTTCCTCTGTATAACTGGTGGGTTCAGGGTTTTTTTTCGTTTATGGTTCAAGTTAGATTTTATTCCTATTTTATGTATTTATAGATATAAGCATGGAAATAATTCTTTCCTATAAATACATCTGTGTGAAGGGAAGAACTTTTTTCTGTTTTATTTTTAAATTTTATATTTTAAAATTTTGAAATTTAATTTTATTTACTTTTTTATACAGCGGGTTATTATTAGTTATGTATTTTATGCATATACATGTATACAGGTCAATCGCAAACTCCCAACTCATCCCACCACCACCACCCCATGGCTTCCCACACTTGGTATCCATACGTTTGTTCTCTACCTCTGTGTCTCTATTTCTTCCCTGCAAACCAGTTCATCTGTACCATTTTTTAGGTTCCACATATATGCATTAATATACAATATTTGTTTTCCACTTTCTGACTTACTTCATTCTGTATGACACTCTCTAGATCCATCGATGTCTCTACAAATGACCCAGTTTCATTCCTTTTTATGGCCGAGGAATATTCCATTTTATATATGTACCCCATCTTTATCCATTCATCTGTCTGTGGGCATTTAGGTTGTTTCCATTACCTGGCTATTTTAAATAGTGCTGCAATGAACCTTGTGGTGAATGTGCCTTTTTGATTTATGGTTGTCTCTGGGTATATGCCCAAAAGTGGGATTGCTGGGTCAGATGGTAATTCTATCTCTAGTTTTTTAAAGGAAACTCCATACTGTTCTCCATAGTGACTGTATCAATTTACATTCCCACCAATAGTGGAAGAGGGCTCCTTTTGTCCACACCCTCCCCAGAATTTGTTGTTTGTAGATTTTCTGATGATGCCAATTCTAACAGTGTGAGGTGATACCTCATTGTAGTTTTGATTTGCATTTCTCTAATAATTAGTGCTCTTGAGCAGCTTCTCATGTGCGCCTTGGCCATCTCTGTGTCTTCTTTGAAGAAACGTCTCTTGAGATCTTCTTCCCATTTCTGTATTGGGAGGGTCGTGCGTGGGTCAGGCTACGTGCTCACGCACGTGTCAGTGCCACCGTAAGGGCCAGGAGTTGGGTACTGCGTAGGGTAAGGTGTAAGTCTGGTGGTGGGTTTCCGTTCCGGGCTTGGTTTACGGTTAGGGAACGTCAAGGCTTAGGGCACAGCTGAGGGTACGGAAACGTGGGATGGTCAGGCTACGTTCTTACGCACGGGTCAGTGCCAATGTACGGGCCAGTATTAGGCTACGGCGTAGGCTAATGTGTAGGGCTGGTGGTGGGTTTCCGTTCCGTGCTAGGGTTAGGGTTAGGGAATGACAAAGCTTAGGGCACAGGTGAGGGTACGGAAACGTGGGAAGGTCAGGCTAGGTGCTGACGCATGCGTCAGTGCCAGCGTACGGGCCAGGAATAGGTTACGGCGTATGGTAAAGAGTAGGGCTGGTTGTGAGATACCATTCCGGGCTAGGGTTAGGGTTAGGGAACGGCAAGGCTTAGGGCACAGGTGAACGTATGGAATCGTGGGAGGGTCAGGCTACGTGCTGATGCACGGGTTAGTGCCAGCGTACGGGCCAGGAGTAGTGTATGGCGTAGGGTAAGGTTTAGGGCTGGTGGTGGGTTTCCGTTCCGGGCTAGGGTTAGAGTGAGGGAACAGCAAGGCTTAGGGCACAGGTGAACGTACAGAAACGTGGGAGTGGCAGGCTACGTGTTGACGCACGGGTCTGTGCCAGCGTACGGGCCAGGAGTAGGGTACGTCGTAACGTAAGGTTTAGGGCTGGTGGTGGGTTTCCGTTCCAGGCTTGGGTTAGGGTTAGGGAACGGCAAGGCTTAGGACACAGGTGAGGGTACGGAAACGTGGGAGAGGCAGGCTACGAGCTGACGCACAGGTCAGTGCCAGTGTAGGGGCCAGGAGTAGGGTACGGCGTAGTGTAAGGTCTAGGGCTGGTGGTGTGTTTATGTTCCGGGCTAGGGTTAGGGTTAGGGAATGGCATGGCTTAGGACACAGGTGAGGGTATGGAAACTTAGGAGTGGCAGGCTACGTGCTGACGCACGGGTCAGTGACAGCGTACGGGGCAGGATTAGGGTACGGCGTAGGGTAAGGTGTAGGGCTGGTGGTGGGTTTCCGTTACGGGCTAGGGTTAGGGTTAGGGAACGGCAAGGCTTAAGGCACAGGTGAGGGTACGGAAACGTGGGAGGGTCAGTCTAAGTGCTGACGCACGTGTCAGTGACAGCGTACGGTCCAGGAGTATGGTACGGTGTAGGGTAAGGTGTAGGGCTGGTGTTGGTTTTCCGTTCCAGGTTAGGGTTAGGGAACGGCAAGGCTTAGTGCACAGGTGAGGGTATGGAAACGTGGCAGAGGCAGGCTATGTGCTGACGCAATGGTCACTGCCAGCGTACGGGTCAGGAGTAGGCTACGGCATACATTAAGGTTTAGGGTTTCTGGTGGGTTTCCATTTCGGGCTAGGGTTAGGGATAGGTAAAGGCAAGGCTTAGGGCACAGGTGAGGTTACGGAAACGTGGGCGGGTCAGGCTACATGCTGAAGCACTGGTCACTGACAGGGTATGAACCAGGAGTAGGGGCCCGCATAGGGTAAAGTGTAAGGCTGGTGGTGGGGATCCATTCCGGGCTAGGGTTAGGGGTAGGGAGCGGCAAGGCTTAGGGCACAGGAGAGGGTACGGAAACGTGGGAGGGTCAGGCTACGTGCTGAAGAAAGGGTCAGTGCCAGGGTGTGGACCAGGAGTAGGGTACGGCGTAGGGTATGGTGTAAGGGCGGCGTTGGGTGTCCATTCCGGTCTAGGGTTAGGGTTAGGGAACGTTAAGGCTTAGGGCACACGTGAGGGTACGGAAACGTGGGAGGGTCAGGCTACGTGCTGAAAAACGTGTCAGTGCCAGCGTATGGGCCAGGAGTTGGGTACGGCGTAGGGTATGGTGTAGGGGTCGTGGTGGGTTTCCGTTCCAAGCAAGGGTTAGGGTTAGGGAACCGCAAGACTTAGGGCACAGGTGAGGTTACGTAAACGTGGGAGGGTCAGACTATGTGCTGATGCACGGGTCAATGACAGCGTACACCCAGGTGTAGGCTTCGGCGTAGGGTAAGGTGTAGGCCCGGTGGTGGGTTTCCGTTCCAGGCCAGGGTAAGGGTTAGCGAATGGCAAGGCTTAGGGCACAGGTGAGGGTACGGAAAAGTGGGAGGGTCAGGGTACGTGCTCACGCACGTGTCAGTGTCAGCTTCCGGGCAGGAGTAGGCTTCGACGTACGGTAAGGTGTAGGGCTGGTGGTGGGTCTCCGTTCTGGGCTAGGGTTAGGGATCGGGAAGGCTTAAGGCACAGTTGAGGGTACGGAAACGTGGGAGGGTCAGGCTCCATGCTGACGCACGGGTCAGTTCCAGCGTACGGGCCAGGAGTAAGTTACTGCGTAGCGTAAGGTGTAGGGCTGGTGGTGGGTTTCCGTTTTGGTATAGGGTTAGGGAACGGCAAGGCTAAGGGCACAGGTGAGGGTACAGAAAGTTGGGAGAGGTAGGCTACGTGCTGACGCATGGGTCAGTGCCAGCGTACGGGCAAGGAGTAGGGTACGGCGTAGGGTAAGCTGTAGGGCTGGTGGTGTGTTTCCGGTCTGGGCTAGGGTAGGGTTAGGGAACGGCAAGGCTTAGGGCACTGGTGAGAGTGCGGAAACGTGGGAGTGGTAGGCTATGTGCTGAGGCACGGGTCAGTGCTAGTGTATTGGGCAGGATTAGCGTACGGCGTAGGGTAAGGTGTAGGGCTGGTGGTGGGTTTCCGTTCCGGGCTAGGGTTAGGGTTAGGGAATGGCAAAGCTTAGGGCACAGTAGATGGTACGGAAACGTGGGAGGGTCAGGCTACGTGTTGACGTACGGGTCAGTGCCAGCGTACGGGCCAAGAGTAGGGTACGGCGTAGTGTAAGGTGTAGGGTTAGGGTTAGGGAACGGCAAGGCTTAGGGCACAGGTGAGGGTACAGAAACGTGGGAGGGTCAGGCTACGTGCTGACGCATGGGTCAGTGCCAGCATACGGGCCAGAAGTCGTGTACGGCGTGGGGTAAGGTGTCGGGCTGGCTGTGGTTTCCCGTTCGGGGCTAGGGTTAGGGTTACGGAACGGCAAGGCTTAGGGCACAGGTGAGGGTACAGAAACGTGGGTGGGTCAGGCTACGTGCTGACGCACGGGTCAGTGCCAGCGTACAGGCCAAGAGTAGGGTACGGCGTAGGGTAAGGTGTAGGGCTGGTGGTGGGTTACCATTCCGGGCTAGCGTTAGGGTTAGGGAACGGCAAGGCATAAGGCACAGGTGAGGGTACGGAAACGTGGGAGATTCAGGCTATGTTCTGACGCATGGATCAGTGCCAGCGTACGGGCCAGGAGTAAGGTATGGCGTAGGGTAAGGTGTAGGGCTGGGGGTGGGTTTCCTTTCCGGGCTAAGGTTAGGTTTAGGGAATGACAAGGCTTAGGGTTCGGGTGAGGATACGGAAACGTGGGAGGGGCAGGCTACGTGCTGACGCACAAGTCAGTGCCAGCGTATGGGCCAGGAGTGGGCTATGGCGTAGAGTAAGGTGTAGGGCTGGTGGTAGGTTTCCGTTCGTGGTTATGGTTAGGGTTATGGAATGGCAAGGCTTAGGACACAGGTGAGGGTACGGGAACGGGGGAGGGACAGGCTACGTGCTGACGCACGGATCAGTGCCAGCGTACGGGCCAGGATTAGTCTACGGCGTAGGGTAAGGTGTAGGGCTGGTGGTGGGTTTCTGTTCTGGGCTAGGGTTAGGGTTAGGGCACGACAAGCCTTAGGGCACATGTAAGGGTACGGAAACGGGGGAGGGTCAGGCTATGTGCTGACGCACGGGTCACTGCCACCGTACAGGCCAGGAGTAGGCAACAGCGTAGGGTAAGGTGTAGGGCTGTTGGTTGGTTTCCTTTCCGGGCTAGGGTTAGGGTTAGGGAATGGCAAGGCATAGGGCACAGGTGAGGGTATGGAAACGTGGGAGGGTCATGCTACGTGCTGACACACGGGTCAGTGCCAGCATATGGGCCAGGCGTAGGCTACGGCGTACGGTAAGGTGTAGGGCTGGTGGTGGGTTTCCTTTCCGGGCTAGGGTTAGGGTTAGGGAACGGTAAGGCTTAGGGCACAGGTGAGGGTACGGAAACGTGTGAGAGGCAGGCTACGTGCTGACACACAGGTCAGTGCCACCATACGGGCAGGAGTTGGGTACGGCGTAGGGTATGCTGTAGGGGTGGTCGTGGGATTCCGTTCCGGGCTAGTGTTAGGGTTAGGGAACGGGAAGTCTTAGGACACAGGTGAAGGTACGGAACCGTGGGAGGGTCAGGCTCCGTGCTGACGCACGGGTCAGTGCCAGTGTACGGGCCAGGAGTAGGATACGGCATAGGGTAAGGTGTAGGGCTGGTGGTGGGTTTCCGTTCCGGGCTAGGGTTAGGGTTAGGGAATGGCAAGGCTTAGGGCACAGGTGAGGGTATGGAAACGTCGGAGGGTCAGGCTACATGCTGAATCAAGGGTTAGTTCCAGGGTATGGACCAGGTGTAGGGTACGGCGTAGGGTAAAGTGTAAGGCTGGTGGTGGGTGTCCATTCCGGGCTAGGGTTAGGGTTAGGGAGCGGCAAGGCTTAGGGCACAGGTGAGGGTACGGAAACGTGGGAGAGGCAGGCTACGGGCTGACACATGGGAGAGTGTCAGCTTACGGGCCAGCAGTAGGCTACGACGTAGGTTAGGGTGTAGGGCTGGTGGTGGGTTTCCGTTCCGGCTAGGGTTAGAGTTAGGGATCGGTAAGGCTTAGGGAACAGGTGAGGGTAAGGAAAAGTGGGAGGGTCAGGCTACATGCTGTCGCACGGGTCAGTGCCAGCGTACGGGCCAGGAGTATGGTACGGCGTACGGTAAGGTTTAGTGCTGGTGGTGGGTTTCCGTTCCGGGCTAGGGTTAGGGTTACGGAACGGCAAGGCTTAGGGCACAGGTGAGGTTTCGGAAAAGTGGGAGGGTCAGGCTACGTGCTGACGCACGCGTCAGTGCCAGCATACGGGCCAGGAGTCGTTTAAAGCATAGGGTAAGGTGTCGGGCTGGCTGTGGTTTCCCGTTCCGGGCTAGGGTTAGGGTTACAGAACGGCAAGGCTTAGGGCACAGGTGAGGGTACGGAAACGTGGGTGGGTCAGGCTACGTGCTGACGCACGGGTCAGTGCCAGCGTATAGGCCAAGAGTAGGGTACGGCATACGGTAAGGTGTAGGGATGGTGGTGGGTTTCCGTTCCCGGCTAGGGTTAGGGTTAGGGAAAGGCAATGCTTAGGGCACAGGTGAGGGTACGGAAACGTGGGTGGGTCAGGCTACATGCTGAATCACGTGTCAGTGCCAGCGTACGGTCCAGGAATAGGGTACGGCGTAGGGTAAGGTGTAGGGCTGGTGGTGGGTTTCTGTTCCGGGCTAGGGTTAGTGGTAGGGAATTGCGAGGCTTAGGGCAGAGGTGAGGGTAAGGAAACGTGGGAAAGGCAGGCTACGTGCTGACACACAGGTCAGTGCCACCGTACGGGGCAGGAGTTGGGTATGACGTTGGGTATGGTGTAGGGGTGGTGGTGGGTTTCCTTTCCGGGCAACTGTTAGGGGAAGGGAACCACAAGACTTAGGGCACATGTGAGGTTACAGAAACGTGGGGGGGTCACACTACGTGCTGACGTACGGGTCAATGACAGCGTACGCCCAGGTGTAGTCTTTGGCGTAGTGTAAGGTGTAGGCCCGGTGGTGGGTTTCCGTTCCGGGCCAGGGTAAGGGTTAGCGAACGAAAGGCTTAGGGAACAGGTGAGGGTACGGAAAAGTGGGAGGGTCTGGGTACGTGCTCACGCACGTGTCAGTGTCAGCTTCCGGGCAGGAGTAGGCTTCGACAAGGGTAAGGGGTAGGGCTGATGGTAGGTCTCCGTTCCGGGCTAGGGTTAGGGTTAGGGAACGGCGAGGCTTAGGGCACTGATGAGGGTACGGAAACGTGGGAGTGTCAGGCTCCATGCTGACGCACGGGTCAGTGCTAGCGTACGGGGCAGGATTAGGGTACGGCGTAGGGTAAGGTGTAGGCCTGGTGGTGGGTTTCCATTCCGGGCTAGGGTTAGGGTTAGGGAATGGCAAAGCTTAGGGCACAGAAGATGGTACGGAAACGTGGGAGGGTCATGCTACGTGTTGACGCACGGGTCAGTGCCAGCGTACGGGCCAAGAGTAGGGTACGGCGTAGGGTAAGGTGTAGGGTTAGGGTTAGGGAACGGCAAGGCTTAGGGCACGGGTGAGGGTACGGAAACGTGGGAGGGTCAGGCTACATGCTGACGCATGGGTCAGTGCCAGTGTACTGGCCAGAAGTAGGGTACAGTGTAGGGTAAGGTTTAGGGCAGGGGGTGGTTTTCCGTTCCGGGATAGGGTTAGGGCTAGAGAACGACAAGCCTTAGGGCACAGGTGCGGGTACGGAAACGTGGGAGGTTCAGGCTATGTTCTGACGCACGGGTCAGTGCCAGCGTACGGGCCAGGAGTAAGGTACGGCGTAGGGTAAGGTGTAGGGCTGGTGGTGGGTTTCCTTTCCGGGCTAAAGTTAGGTTTAGGGAATGACAAGGCTTCGGGTTCGGGTGAGGATACGGAAACGTGGGAGGGGCAGGCTACGTGCTGATGCACAAGTCAGTGCCAGCGTATGGGCCAGGAGTGGGCTATGGCGTAGAGTAAGGTGTAGGGCTGGTGGTAGGTTTCCGTTCGGGGTTATGGTTAGGGTTATGGAACGGCAAGGCTTAGGACAGAGGTGAGGGTACGGGAACGTGGGAGGGTCAGGCTACGTGCTGACGCACGGATCAGTGCCAGCGTATGGGCCAGGAATAGGCTACGGCGTAGGGTAAGGTTTAGGGCTGGTGGTGGGTTTCTGCTCTGGGCTAGGGTTAGGGTTAGGGCACGACAAGCCTTAGGGCACAGGTGAGGGTACGGAAATGGGGAGGGTCAGGCTGTGTGCTGACGCACGTGTCAGTGCCAGCGTACAGGCCAGGAGTAGGCAACAGCGTAGGGTAAGGTGTACGGCTGGTGGTTGGTTTCCATTCCGGGCTAAGGTTAGGGTTAGGGAATGGCAAGGCATAGGGTACAGGTGAGGGTATGGAAACGTGGGAGGGTCATGCTACGTGCTGACACACGGGTCAGTGCCAGCATATGGGCCAGGCGTAGGCTACGGCGTACGGTAAGGTGTAGGGCTGGTGGTGGGTTTCCTTTCCGGGCTAGGGTTAGCGTTAGGTAACGGTAAGGCTTAGGGCACAGGTGAGGGTACGGAAACGTGTGAGAGGCAGGCTACGTGCTGACACACAGGTCAGTGCCACCGTACGGGCCAGGAGTTGGGTACGGCGTAGGGTATGCTGTAGGGGTGGTCGTGGGATTCCGTTCCGGGCTAGGGTTAGGGGTAGGGAACCGCAAGGCTTAGGGCACAGGTGAGGTTATGGAAACGTGGGAGTGTCAGACTACGTGCTGACACATGGGTCAATGACAGCGTACGCCCAGGTGTAGGCTTCGGTGTAGGGTAAGGTATAGGCCCGGTGGTGGGTTTCCGTTCTGGGCTAGGGTTAGGGTTAGCGAACTGCAAGGCTTAGGGCACAGGTGAGGGTACGGAAAAGTGGGAGGGTCAGGCTACGTGCTCACGCACGTGTCAGTGTCAGCTTCTGGGCAGGAGTAGGCTTCGACGTAGGGTAAGGTGTAGGGCTGGTGGTGGGTCTCTGTTCCGGGCTAGTGTTAGGGTTAGGGAACGGGAAGTCTTAGGGCACAGGTGAAGGTACGGAACCGTGGGAGGGTCAGGCTCCGTGCTGACGCACGGGTCAGTGCCAGTGTACGGGCCAGGAGAAGGATACGGCATAGGGTAAGGTGTAGGGCTGGTGGTGTGTTTCCGTTCCGGGCTAGGGTTAGGGTTAGGGAATGGCAAGGCTTAGGGCACAGGTGAGGGTATGGAAACGTCGGAGGTTCAGGCTACATGCTGAATCAAGGGTTATTTCCAGGGTATGGACCAGGTGTAGTGTACGGCGTAGGGTAAAGTGTAAGGCTGGTGGTGGGTGTCCATTCCGGGCTAGGGTTAGGGTTAGGGAGCGGCAAGGCTTAGGGCACAGGTGAGGGTACGGAAACGTGGGAGAGGCAGGCTACGGGCTGACACATGGGAGAGTGTCAGCTTACGGGCCAGCAGTAGGCTACGACGTAGGGTAGGGTGTAGGGCTGGTGCTGGGTTTCCGTTCCGGGCTAGGGTTAGAGTTAGGGATCGGTAAGTCTTAGGGAACAGGTGAGGGTAAGGAAAAGTGGGAGGGTCAGGCTACATGTTGACGCACGGGTCAGTGCCAGCGTACGGGCCAGGAGTATGGTACGGCGTAGGGTAAGGTTTAGAGCTGGTGGTGGGTTTCCGTTCCGGGCTAGGGTTAGGGTTACGGAACGGCAAGGCTTAGGGCACAGTTGAGGGTTCGGAAAAGTGGGAGGGTCAGGCTACGTGCTGACGCACTGGTCAGTGCCAGCATACGGGCCAGGAGTCGTTTAAAGCATAGGGTAAGGTGTCGGGCTGGCTGTGGTTTCCAGTTCCGGGCTAGGGTTAGGGTTACGGAACGGCAAGGCTTAGGGCACAGGTGAGGGTACGGAAACGTGGGTGGGTCAGGCTACGTGCTGACGCACGGGTCAGTGCCAGCGTATAGGCCAAGAGTAGGGTACGGCATACGGTAAGGTGTAGGGCTGGTGGTGGGTTTCCGTTCCCGGCTAGGGTTAGGGTTAGGGAAAGGCAATGCTTAGGGCACAGGTGAGGGTACGGAAACGTGGGTGGGTCAGGCTACATGCTGAATCACGTGTCAGTGCCAGCGTACGGTCCAGGAATAGGGTACGGCGTGGGGTAAGGTGTAGGGCTGGTGGTGGGTTTCTGTTCCAGGCTAGGGTTAGTGTTAGGGAATTGCGAGGCTTAGGGCAGAGGTGAGGGTAAGGAAACGTAGGAAAGGCAGGCTACATGCTGACACACGGGTCAGTGCCACCGTACGGGGCAGGAGTTGGGTATGACGTTGGGTATGGTGTAGGGGTGGTGGTGGGTTTCCTTTCTGGGCAACTCTTAGGGGAAGGGAACCACAAGACTTAGGGCACAGGTGAGGTTACAGAAACGTGGGGGGGTCACACTACGTGCTGACGCACGGGTCAATGACAGCGTACGCCCAGGTGTAGTCTTCGGCGTAGTGTAAGGTGTAGGCCCGGTGGTGGGTTTCCGTTCCGGGACAGGGTAAGGGTTAGCGAACGAAAGGCTTAGAGAACAGGTGAGGGTACGGAAAAGTGGGAGGGTCTGGGTACGTGCTCACGCACGTGTCAGTGTCAGCTTCCGGGCAGGAGTAGGCTTCGACAAGGGTAAGGGGTAGGGCTGATGGTGGGTCTCCGTTCCGGGCTAGGGTTAGGGTTAGGGAACGGCGAGGCTTAGGGCACTGATGAGGGTACGGAAACGTGGGAGTGTCAGGCTACGTGCTGACGCACGGGTCAGTGCTAGCGTACGGGGCAGGATTAGGGTACGGCGTAGGGTAAGGTGTAGGGCTGGTGGTGGGTTTCCATTCCGGGCTAGGGTTAGGGTTAGGGAATGGCAAAGCTTAGGGCACAGAAGATGGCACGGAAACGTGGGAGGGTCATGCTATGTGTTGACGCACGGGTCAGTGCCAGCGTACGGTCCAAGAGTAGGGTACGGCGTAGGGTAAGGTGTAGGGTTAGGGTTAGGGAACGGTAAGGCTTAGGGCACGGGTGAGGGTATGGAAACGTGGGAGGGTCAGGCTACATGCTGACGCACGGGTCAGTGCCAGTGTACTGGCCAGAAGTAGGGTACAGTGTAGGGTAAGGTTTAGGGCAGGGGGTGGTTTTCCGTTCCGGGATCTGTTTAGGGCTAGAGAACGACAAGCCTTAGGGCACAGGTGCGGGTACGGAAACGTGGGAGGTTCAGGCTATGTTCTGACGCACGGGTCAGTGCCAGCGTACGGGCCAGGAGTAAGGTACGGCGTAGGGTAAGGTGTAGGGCTGGTGGTGGGTTTCCTTTCCGGGCTAAGGTTAGGTTTAGGGAATGACAAGGCTTCGGGTTCGGGTGAGGATACGGAAACGTGGGAGGGGCAGGCTACGTGCTGACGCACAAGTCAGTGCCAGCGTATGGGCCAGGAGTGGGCTATGGCGTAGAGTAAGGTGTAGGGCTGGTGGTAGGTTTCCGTTCGGGGTTATGGTTAGGGTTATGGAACGGCAAGGCTTAGGACAGAGGTGAGGGTACGGGAACGTGGGAGGGTCAGGCTACGTGCTGACGCACGGATCAGTGCCAGCGTATGGGCCAGGAATAGGCTACGGCGTAGGGTAAGGTTTAGGGCTGGTGGTGGGTTTCTGCTCTGGGCTAGGGTTAGGGTTAGGGCACGACAAGCCTTAGGGCACAGGTGAGGGTACGGAAATGGGGGAGGGTCAGGCTATGTGCTGACGCACGTGTCAGTGCCAGCGAACAGGCCAGGAGTAGGCAACAGCGTAGGGTAAGGTGTAGGGCTGGTGGTTGGTTTCCTTTCCGGGCTAGGGTTAGGGTTAGGGAATGGCAAGGCATAGGGCACAGGTGAGGGTATGGAAACGTGGGAGGGTCATGCTACGTGCTGACACACGGGTCAGTGCCAGCATATGGGCCAGTCGTAGGCTACGGCGTACGGTAAGGTGTAGGGCTGGTGGTGGGTTTCCTTTCCGGGCTAGGGTTAGGGTTAGGTAACGGTAAGGCTTAGGGCACAGGTGAGGGTACGGAAACGTGTGAGAGGCAGGCTACGTGCTGACACACAGGTCAGTGCCACCGTACGGGCCAGGAGTTGGGTACGGCGTAGGGTATGCTGTAGGGGTGGTCGTGGGATTCCGTTCCGGGCTAGGGTTAGGGGTAGGGAATCGCAAGGCTTAGGGCACAGGTGAGGTTACGGAAACGTGGGATTGTCAGACTACGTGCTGACACACGGGTCAATGACAGCGTACGCCCAGGTGTAGGCTTCGGCGTAGGGTAAGGTGTAGGCCCGGTGGTGGGTTTCCGTTCTGGCCTAGGGTTAGGGTTAGCGAACGGCAAGGCTTAGGGCACAGGTGAGGGTACGGAAAAGTGGGAGGGTCAGGCTACGTGCTCACGCACGTGTCAGTGTCAGCTTCTGGGCAGGAGTAGGCTTCGACGTAGGGTAAGGTGTAGGGCTGGTGGTGGGTCTCTGTTCCGGGCTAGGGTTAGGGTTAGGGAACGGGAAGGCTTAGGGCACAGGTGAGTGTACGGAAACGTGGGAGGGTCAGGCTGCATCTGACGCACGGTTCAGTTCCAGCGTACGCTCCAGGAGTATGGTACGGCGTAGGGTAATGTGTAGGGCTGGTGGTGGGTTTCCGTTTCGGGCTATGGTTAGGGTTAGGGAACGGCAAGGCTTAGGGCAAAGGTAAGGGTACAGAAACGGGGTACGGTCAGGCTATGTGGTGATGCACGGGTCAGTGCCAGCATACAGGCCAGGAGTAGGCAATGGCTTAGGTTAAGGTGTAGGGCTGGTGGTTGGTTTCCTTTCCCTGCTAGGGTTAGGGTTAGGGAATGGCAAGGTTTAGGGCAAAGGTGAGGGTACGGAAACGTGGGAGGGTCAGGCTCCGTGCTGACGCACGTGTCAGTGCCAGCGTACGGGCCAGGAGTAGGGTACGGCATAGGGTAAGGTGTAGGGCTGCTGGTGGGTTTCCGTTCTGGGCTAGGGTTAGGGTTAGGGAACGGCAAGGCTTAGGGCACAGGTGAGGGTATGGAAACGTCGGAGGGTCAGGCTACGTGCTGACATATGGGTCAGTGCCAGCGTACGGGCCAGGAGTAGGCTTCGGTGTAGGGTAATGTGTTGGGCTGGTGGTGGGTTTCCTTTCCGGGCTAGGGTTAGGGTTAGGGATTGGCAAAGTTTGGGCACAGGTGAGCTTACAGAAACTTGTTACAGTCAAGGTACGTGTTGAAACACGGATTAGTGTCAGCGTATGGATTAGGATTAGGGTACGGCGTAGGGTAATGTGTAGGGTTGGTGGTAGGTTTCCGTTCCGTGCTAGGGTTAGGGTTAGGGAATGGCAATGTTTAGGGCCCAGGTGAGGGTACGGAAACGTTTTAGGGTCAGGGTACATGTTGACGTACAGATTAGGATTACGGTATGGCTTAGGGTAAGGTGTTGTGTTGGTGGTAGGTTTCCGTTCCGGGCTTGGGTTAGGGTTAGGGAATGACAAGGTTTAGGGCACACGTGAGGGTATTGAAACGTGTTAGGCTCAGGGTACGTGTTGACGCATGGGTTAGTGTGAACGTACAGATGAGGATTATGGTGCGGCATAGGGTAAGGTGTATGGTTGGTGGTATGTTTCCGTTCCAGGCTAGGGTTAGTGTTAGGGAACGGCAAGGTTTTGGGCCCAGATGAGGGTATGGAAACGTGTTAGTGTCAGGGTACGTGTTGACATATGGATTAGCATTAGGGTACGGCTTAGGGTAAGGTGTAGGTTTGGTGGCAGGTTTCCGTTGTGGGCTAGGGTTAGGGTTAGGGAATGGCAAGGTTTAGGTCACAGGTGAAGGTACGGAAACGTGTTAGGGTCAGGTTAAGTGTTGACGCATGTGTTAGTGTCAGCGTACGGAGTAGGTTTATGGTCCTTCGTAGGTTAAAGTCTAGGGTTGGTGGTAGGTTTCCGTTCCAGGCTAGGGTTAGTGTTATGGAACGGCAAGGTTTAGGGCATAGGTGAGGGTACGGAAATGTGTTAGGGTCAGGGTACGTGTTGACGCTCGGATTATGATTAGGGTATGGCGTAGGGTAACGTGTAGGGATGGTGCTAGGTTTCCGTTTTGGGCTAGGGTTAGGGTTAGGTAACGGCATGGTTTAGGGCACAGGTGAGGGTACGGAAAAGTGTTAGGGTCAGTGTACGTGTTGACGCACGGGTTAGTGTCAGTGTACGGATTAGAATTAGGGTACCGTGTAGGGTATGCTGTACGGTTTGTGGTAGTTTTCCATTCTGGGCTAGGGTTAGTGTTAGGGTACGGCAAGGTTTAGGGCACAAGTGAGGGTACAGAAACGTGTTAGGGTCATGGTACATGTTGATGCATGGAATAGTGTCATCGTACGCATTAGGATTAGGGTACGGCGTAGGGTAAGGTGTACGGAGGGCGGTAGGTTTCCATTCCGTTGCAGGGGTAGGGTTAGCGAATTGCAAGGTTTTGGGCACAGGTGATGGTACGGAAATGTGTTAGGTTCAGGGTACGTGGTGACTCACGGGTTAGTGTCAGCGTACGTAGGAGGATTAGGGTACCGCATAGAGTAAGGTGTAGGGTTGGTGGTACGTTTCCGTTCCAGTCTTGGGTTATGTTTAGGGACCGGCAAAGTTTAGGGCACAGGTGAGGGTACGAAACGTGTTAGGGTCAGGGTACGTGTTGATGCACAAGTTAGTGTCAGCATACGAATTAGGATTAGGGTACGGCTTAAGTAGGTGTAGGGTTGGTGGTAGGTTTCCGTTCTGGGCTAGGGTTAGGGTTAGGGAACGGCAAGGTTTATGGCAGAGGTGAGGGTGCGGAAACGTGTTAGGGTAAGGGTACGTGTTGACGTATGGTTTAGGATTAGGGTACGGCTTAGGGTAAGGTGTAGGGCTGATGGTAGGTTTCTATTCCGGGCTAAGGTTAAGGATAGGCAACGGCAAGGTTTAGGGCACAGCTGAGGGTACGGAAACGTGTTAGGGTCAGGGTACGTGTTGACTCACCGGTTAGTGCCAGCGTACGGATTAAGATTAGTGTACGGCATAGATAAGGTGTAGGGTTGGTGGTAGGTTTCCGTTCCGGGCTATGGTTAGGGTTAGGGAAAGTCAAGGTTTCTATTTCTAGTTTTTTTAAGGAAACTCCATACTATTCTCCATAGTGACTGTATCAATTTACATTCCCACCATAGAGGAAGACGGCTCCTTTTGTCCGCACCCTCCCCAGAATTTGTTGTTTGTAGATTTTCTGATGATGCCGATTCTAACAGGTGTGAGGTGATACCTCATTATAGTTTTGATTTGCATATCTCTAATAATTAGTGCTGTTGAGCAGCTTTTCATGTGCGTCTTAGCCATCTCTGTGTCTTCTTTGAAGAAACGTCTCTTTAGATATTCTGCCCATTTTTGTATTGGGTTGTTTGTTTTTTTAATATTAAGCTGCATGAGCTGTTTATATATATTGGAGATTAAACCTTTGTCCATTGATTCGTTTGCAACTATTTTCGCCCCTTCTGAGGGATGCCTTTTTCCATTCCCGTTTTTTTAACCAAAAAAGAAAGAAAGAAAAAGAAGCAGAACACTAATGTGCATAAAATATATGTTTTGAAACGGTCGTTTTGAAATATGGACGTCCTTTAAATTTTGTGGTCGATATGTGACCCCAGGATTTGTTTTCAGGGCAGGTGTCATTTACAGGCCTGCAATGATTTTGAATATCAACTGACCATTAGCGCTGGGATTAAAGCTGCTGTTGTGTGAAACGGCCACAAGGTGGCAGCAGTTCTCCCTTAACACATCTGGTTACCAGGGAAACAGAGCCTCAAAGGACGTCGTGTTCTATTTTGGAATTTAGAATGGAATGTGCCAGGAGAAAGCCCCTCAAGTTTGTCTCCCTACTTCTTGTTCGTATTTTTAATTTATTTCTTTTATTTTTTATTATAGCAAGTTTGATTACAATGTTTGGCTTGTTGTAGGAGTGGAAGATGTGGTTCTTTTACACATATACAGATGTCTGTTCTTCCTGGGATCCTTTACCATGTACGTTATGACAGAATGTTGAGTAGTCTTCTCTTGGTATTCCATAGGTCTTTGGTGATTATATATGTCACCTCTGTGTGTATATGTCTGTTAACCCCGATATTATAATGAAACCAATCCTCACACCTTTCCATTGGTGAACCATAAGTTTGTTTAATGAATCTGTGATTGCCCTTCTCGGTGGAAATATCTGCCCTGGTATCCATTTTTAGGTAACACCTATAAGTGATATGATATGATATGTGTCTTTCACTTTCTGACTTACTACAAGTCACGTGATTACCTCTAGACTCATCTACGGTGCTGCAAATGGCATTGTGTCCTTATTTTCCTTGGCTTCTATTCTGCCTTAGCGAATTCCATTTTCAACAATGTGATTCCCTGAGGGTTGTGGATTAGCTGACCTGGGCAGCCTTACCCTGCCGGCCGGCCCTCCCCAGGTCTGCCTGTTGGAGGTCAATATAAACAGCTTTCCAAACAGCAATAGCCCCTGAAGCTGTGCCTGACTCCATATTCTCTGCCCCGTCAGCAGACTCGGGGCTGTGCTGGTGGGAGGGAGTGAGGGGTTACAGCTTTGTTGGGGGCCCGTTGTGAGTGGGGTTCTGCTGGCCTTTCTGGAGGAGTTGCCAGGCTGCCACCTGTAAAGAAGGGAATGTGTCTCATATACCTTCCGCTGGAATTTCTCAGTGGACAGAGGTGAGGAAGGAAAACGCAGTGCGGGCCGGGACAGGTGGGGTATGTCAGGCAGGACAATGAAAAGCTTCCGGAAGAGCGCCCGGGGCCAGGACCACCCTGGCTGGCCTGCAGGCACAAAGTTGGCCTGCGTGCTGTCGCTGGTGTGGCTTCACGGCCCTTCCTCTATGCTTTCATGCCCTTGTACATATTAAGGTGTTTTACCTGGGAAGGGTGGGAACAGTTCAGCAGCAGCTGGCCTGGGGCTCAGCTCACGTTTACTCAGAGATGCCTCGGCATGGTCCCCCAGCCTTGTAATGAGGATGCTCCTTGCGTGGGGGCTGTGTTGCTGTTTGTATGGGAGATGATTCCCCACCTCTGACCAATTTCAAAAATGTTTACCGCTGGAGCAAGAGCCCTGATAGTGTTTTCCGCTGTATAACTGGTGGGTTCAGGTTTTTTTTTTCTTTTATGGTTCAAGTTAGAGTATATTCCTCATTTATGTATTTATAGATATAAGCAAGGAAATAATTCATTCCTATAAATACATCAGTTTGAAGGGGAGATCTTTTTTCTCATTTTTAAATTTTATTTTTTAAAATTTTGAAATTTAATTTTATTTACTTTTTTATATAGCAGGTTATTATTAGTTATGTATTTTATGCATATACATGTATGCAGGCCAATCCCAATCTCCCAACTCATACCAACACCACCACCCCATGGCTTCCCACACTTGGTGTCCATACGTTTGTTCTCTACCTCTGTGTCTCTATTTCTTCCCTGCAAACCAGTTCATCTGTACCATTTTTTACGTTCCACATATATGCATTTATATACAATATTTGTTTTCCTCTTTCTTACTTACTTCATTCTGTATGACAGTCTCTAGATCCATCGATGTCTCTACAAATGACCCAGTTTCATTCCGTTTTATGGCTGAGAAATATTCCATTTTTTATATGTACCCCATCTTTATCCATTCATCTGTCTGTGGGCATTTAGTTTGCTTTCATTACCTGGCTATTGTAAATAGTGCTGCAATGAACATTGTGGTGAATGTGCCTTTTTGATTTATGGTTTTCTTTGGGTATATGCCCAGAAGTGGGATTGCTGGATCAGATGGTAATTCTATTTCAAGTTTTTTAAAGGAAACTCCATAGTGTTCTCCATAGTGACTGTATCAATTTACATTCCCACCAATAGTGGAAGAGGGCTCCTTTTGTCCACACCCTCCCCAGAATTTGTTGTTTGTAGATTTTCTGATGATGCTGATTCTAACAGGTGTGAGATGATACCTCATTGTAGTTTTGATTTGCATTTTTCTAATAATTAGTGCTGTTGAGCAGCTTTTCATGTGCGTCTTGGCCATCTCTGTGTCTTGTTTGAAGAAACGTATCTTTAGATCTTCTGCCCATTTTTGTATTGGGTTGTTTGTTTTTTTAATATTAAGCCGCATGAGCTGTTTATATATATTGGAGATTAAACCTTTGTCCATTGATTCGTTTGCAACTATTTTCGCCCCTTCTGAGGGATGCCTTTTTCCATTCCCGTTTTTTTAACCAAAAAAGAAAGAAAGAAAAAGAAGCAGAAAACTAATGTGCGTAAAATATGGCTTTTGTAAGGGTCGTTTTGAAATATGGACGTCCTTTGAACTTTTTGGTCGATATGTGACCCCAGGATTTGTTTTCAGGGCAGGTGTCATTTACAGGCCTGCAATGATTTTGAATATCCACTGACCATTAGCGCTGGGATTAAAGCTGCTGTTGTGTGAAACGGCCACAAGGTGGCAGCAGTTCTCCCTTACCTAATCTGGTTACTAGGGCAACAGAGCCTCAATGGAAGTCGTGTTCTAGATTGGAATTTAGAATGGAATGTGCCAGGAGAAAGCCCCTCAAGTTTGTCTCACTACTTCTTGTTCGTGTTTTTAATTTAATTTTTATTTTTTATTACAGCAAGTTTGATTAAAATGTTTGGCTTGTTTTAGGTGTGGAAGATGTGGTTCTTTTACACATATACAGAGGTCGGTTTTTCCTGGGATCCTTTTCCCATGTACGTTATGACAGAATGATGAGTAGTCTTTTGGTATTCCGTAGGTCTTTGGTGATTATATATGTCACCTGTGTTTGTATAAGTCTGTTAACCCCGATATCGTAATGAAACCAATGCTCACACCTTTCCATTGGTGAACCATAAGTTTGTTTAATGAATCTGTGATTGCCCTTCTCCGTGGAAATATCTGCCCTGGTATCCATTTTTAGGTAACACCTATAAGTGATATGATACGATATGTGCCTTTCACTTTCTGACTTACTACATGTCACATGATTACCTCTAGACTCATCTACGGTGCTGCAAATGGCATTGTGTCCTTATTTTCCTTGGCTTCTATTCTGCCTTAGCGAGGTCCATTTTCAACAATGTGATTCCCTGAGGGTTGTGGATTAGCTGACGTGGGCAGCCTTACCGTGCCGGCCGGCCCTCCCCAGGTCTGCCTGGTTGAGGTCAATATAAACAGCGCTCCAGGCAGCAATAGCCCCTGAATCTGTTCCTGACTCCATATTCTCTGCCCCGTCAGCAGTCTTAGGGCTCTGCTGGTGGGAGCGTGTGAATGGCCACGGCTTTGTGGGTGGCCCGGTGTGTGTGGGGCTCTGCTGAACTTTGTGAAGGAGTTGCCAGGCTGCCACCTGTAAAGAAGAGGATGTGTCACCCATAAGTTCCACTGGAATTTCTCTCCGGGCTGAGGTAAGGAAGGAAAAAAAGGGGTGGGGTCCGGGACAGGAGGGGTATCTCAGGCAGGGAAATGGAAAGCTTCCAGAAGAGCGCCCGGGGTCAGGACCATCCTGCCTCGCCTGCAGGCACCAAGTTGGCCTGTGTGCTGTCGCCTGTGTGGCTCCACAGCCCTTCCTCTAGGATTTCATGCCCTTGTACATATTCAGGTGTTTTACCTGGGAAGGGTGGGAACAGTTCAGCTGCAGCTGGCCTGGGGCTCAGCTCACCTTTATTCAGAGATGCCTCGGCACGGTCCCCCAGCTTTGCAATGAGGACGCTCCTTGCATGCGGGGTGGGTTGCTGGCTGTATGGGAGATGATTCCCCACCTCTGACCAATTTCAGAATTGTTTACCGCTGGAGCAAGTTCCCTGATAGGGCTTTCCTCTGTATAACTGGTGGGTTCAGGTTTTTTCTCGTTTATGGTTCAAGTTAGATTTTATACCTCTTTTATGTATTTATAGATATAAGCATGGAAATAATACATTCCTATAAATACATTTGTGTGAAGGGAAGAACTTTTTTCTCTTTTATTTTTAAATTTTATTTTTTAAAATTTTGAAATTTAGTTTTATTTTTTTATACAGCAGGTTATTATTAGTTATGTATTTTATGCATATGCATGTATGCAGGCCAATCCCAATCTCCCAACTCATCCCACCTCTACCACCCCATGGCTTCCCACACTTGGTGTCCATAAGTTTGTTCTCTACCTGTGTCTCTATTTCTTCCCTGCAAACCAGTTCATCTGTACCACTTTTTAGGTTCCACATATATGCATTAATATACAATATTTGTTTTCCTCTTTCTGACTTACTTCATTCTGTATGACAGTCTCTAGATCCATCGATGTCTCTACAAATGACCCAGTTTCATTCCTTTTTATGGCCGAGTAATATTCCATTTTATATATGTACCACATCTTTACCCATTCATCTGTTTGTGGGTATTTAGTTTGCTCCCTTACCTGGCTATTGTAAATAGTGCTGCAATGAACATTGTGGTGAATGTGCCTTTTTGATTTATGGTTTTCTCTGGGTATATGCCCAGAAGTGCGATTGCTGGATCAGATGGTAATTCTATTTCTAGTTTTTTTAAGGAAACTCCATACTGTTCTCCATAGTGACTGTATCAATTTACATTCCCACAAATAGTGGAAGAGGGCTCCTTTTGTCCACACCCTCCCCAGAATTTGTTGTTTGTAGGTTTTCTGATGATGCCGATTCTAACAAGTGTGCGGTGATACCTCATTGTAGTTTATTTTTTTTTTTTCTTTATTTTTTTGTGGTACGCGGGCCTCTCCCTGTTGTGGCCTCTCCCGTTGCGGAGCACAGGCTCCGGATGCGCAGGCTCAGTGGCCATGGCTCACGGGCCCAGCTGCTACGCGACATGTCGGATCTTCCCGGACCGGGGCACGAACCCGTGTCCCCTGCATCGGCAGGCGGACTCTCAACCACTGCGCCACCAGGGAAGCCCCCTCATTGTAGTTTTGATTTGCATTTCTCTAATAATTAGTGATGTTGAGCAGCTTTTCATCTGCGTCTTGGCCATGTCTGTGTCTTCTTTGAAGGATCGTCTCATGAGATCTTCTGACCATTTCTGTATTGGGAGGGTGGTTGGAGGGTAAGGCTATGTGCTCACGCACGTGTCAGTGCCAGCGTAAGGGCCAGGAGTAGGGTACTGCGTAGGGTAAGGTGTAGGTCTGGTGGTGGTTTCCGTTCCGGGCTAGGTTTAGGGTTTGGGAACGGCAAGGCTTAGGGCCCAGGTGAGGGTACGGAAACGTGGGATGGTCAGGCTACGTTCTTACGCATGGGTCAGTGCCAATGTACGGGCCAGGAATAGGCTACGGCGTAGGCTAATGTGTAGGGCTGGTGGTGGGTTTCCGTTCCGTGCTAGGGTTAGTGTTAGGGAATGACAAGGCTTAGGGCACAGGTGAGGGTACGGAAACGTGGGATGGTCCGGCTATGTGCTGACGCATGGGTCAGTGCCAGCGTACGGGCCAGGAATAGGGAACGGCATAGGGTAAGGAGTAGGGCTGGTTGTGAGATACCGTTCCGGGCTAGGGTTAGGGTTAGGGAACGGCAAGGCTTAGGGCACAGGTGAACGTAAGGAAACGTGGGAGGGTCAGGCTATGTGCTGACGCACGCGTCAGTGTCAGCGTACGGGCCAGGAGTAGGGTATGGCGTAGGGTAAGGTTTAGGGCTGGTGGTGGGTTTCCGTTCCGGGCTAGGGTTAGGGTGAGGGAACAGCAAGGTTTAGGGCACAGGTGAACGTACGGAAACGTGGGAGTGGCAGGCTACGTGTTGACGCACGGGTCTGTGCCAGCGTACGGGCCAGGATTAGGGTACGTCGTAGCGTAAGGTTTAGGGCTGGTGGTGGGTTTCCGTTCCAGGCTAGGGTTAGGGTTAGGGAACGGCAAGGCTTAGGATACAGGTGAGGGTATGTAAACGTGGGAGAGGCAGGCTACGTGCTGACGCACAGGTCAGTGCCAGCGTAGGGGCCAGGAGTAGGGTACAGTGTAGGGTAAGGTTTAGGGCTGGTGGTGGGTTTATGTTCCGGGCTAGGGTTAGGGTTAGGGAATGGCCAGGCTTAGGGCACAGGTGAGGGTACGGAAACGTATGAGTGGCAGGCTACGTGCTGACGCATGGGTCAGTGCCAGCATACGGGGCAGGATTAGGGTACGGCGTAGGGTAAGGTTTAGGGCTGGTGGTGGGTTTCCGTTCCAGGCTATGTTTAGGGTTAGGGAACGGCAAAGCTTAGGGCACAGAAGATGGTACGGAAAAGTGGGAGGGTCAGGCTACGTGCTGACGCACGGGTCAGTGCCAGCGTAAGGGCCAAGTGTAGGGTATGGCGTAGGGTTAGGTGTAGGGTTAGGGTTAGGGAACGGCAAGGCTTAGGGCACAGGTGAGGGTACGGAAACGTGGGAGGGTCAGGCTACGTAATGACGCACGGGTCTTTGCCAGCGTACGCGCCAGGATTCGGTTAAGGCTTTGGGTAAGGTGTAGGGCTGGTTGTGGGTTTCCGTTCCAGGTTAGAGTTAGGGTACGGCAAGGCTTAGTGCACAGGTGAGGGTATGGAAACCTGGCAGAGGCAGGCTATGTGCTGACGCAAGGGTCACTGCCAGCGTACGGGTCAGGAGTAGTCTACGGTGTACGTTAAGGTTTAGGTTTTGTGGTGGGTTTCCGTTCCGGGCTAGGGTTAGGGATAGGGAAAGGCAAGGCTTAGGGCACAGGTGAGGGTACGGAAACGTGGGAGCGTCAGGCTACATGCTGAAGAACGGGTCAGTGCCAGAGTGTGGACCAGTAGTAGGGTACGGCGTTGGGTATGGTGTAAGGGCGGTGGTGTGTGTCCATTCCGGTCTAGGGTTAGGGTTAGGGAACGTTAAGGCTTAGGACACAGGTGAGGGTACGGAAACGTGGGTGGGTGAGGATACGTGCTGAAGAATGGTCAGTGCCAGCGTACGGGCCAGGAGTAGGGTACGGCATAGCGTAATGTGTAGGGCTGGTGGTGGTTACCGTTCCGGGCTAGGGTTAGAGGTAGGGAACTGCAAGGCTTAGGGCACAGGTGAGGGTACGGAAACGTGGGAGAGGCAGGCTACGGGCTGACACATGGGAGAGTGCCAGCTTACGGGCCAGCAGTAGGCTACGACGTAGCGTAGGGTGTAGGGCTGGTGGTGGGTTTCCGTTCCGGGCTAGGGTTAGAGTTAGGGATCGGCAAGGCTTAGGGAACAGGTGAGGGTAAGGAAAAGTGGGAGGGTTAGGCTACATGCTGACGCACGGATCAGTGCCAGCGTACGGGCCAGGTGTAGGGTACGGCGTAGGGTAAGGTTTAGGGCTGGTGGTGGGTTTCCGTTTGGGGTTATGGTTAGGGTTATGGAACGGCGAGGCTTAGGACACAGGTGAGGGTACGGGAACGTGGGAAGGTCAGGCTACGTGCTGACGCACGGATCAGTGCCAGCGTACGGGCCAGGATTAGGCTACGGCGTAGGGTAAGCTGTAGGACTGGTGGTGGGTTTCTGTTCTGGGCTAGGGTTAGGGTTAGGGTAGGACAAGACTTAGGGCACAGTTGAGGGTACGGAAATGGTGGAGGGTCAGGCTATGTGCTGACGCACGGGTCAGTGCCAGCGTACAGGCCAGGAGTAGGCAACAACGTAGGGTAAGGTGTAGGGCTGGTGGTTGGTTTCCTTTCCGGGCTAGGGTTAGGGTTAGGGAATGTCAAGGCTTAGGGCACAGGTGAGGGTATGGAAACGTGGGAGGGTCATGCTACGTGCTGACACACGTGTCAGTGCCAGCGTATTGGCCAGTCGTAGGCTACGGCGTAGGGAAAGGTGTAGGGCTGGTGGTGGGCTTCCTTTCCGGGCTAGGGTTAGGGTTAGGGAACGGCAAGTCTTAGGGCACAGGTGCGGGTACGGAAACGTGGGAGAGTCAGGCTATGTGCTGACGCATGGGTCAGTGCCAGCGTACGGGCCAGGAGTAGTGTACGTCGTAGGGTAAGGTGTAGGGCTGGTGGTGGGTTTCCGTTCTGGGCTAGGGTTAGGGTTAGGGAACGGCAAGGTTTAGGGCACACGTGAGGGTATCGAAACGTGTTAGGCTCAGGGTACGTGTTGACGCACGGGTTAGTGTGAACGTACAGATGAGGATTATGGGGCGGCATAGGGTAAAGTGTATGGTTGGTGGTAGGTTTCCGTTTCAGGCTAGGGTTAGTGTTAGGGAACGGCAAGGTTTTGGGCACAGATGAGGGTATGGAAACGTGTTAGTGTCAGGGTACGTGTTGACATATGGATTAGCATTAGGGTACGGCTTAGGGTAAGGTGTAGGCTTGGTGGTAGGTTTCCATTGTGGTCTAGGGTTAGGGTTAGGGAATGGCAAGGTTTAGGTCACAGGTGAAGGTACGGAAACGTGTTAGGGTCAGGGTAAGTGTTGACGCATGTTTTAGTGTCAGCGTACGGAGTAGGTTTATGGTCCTTCGTAGGTTAAGGTCTAGGGTTGGTGGTAGGTTTCCGTTCCAGGCTAGGCTTAGTGTTATGGAACGGCAAGGTTTAGGGCATAGGTGAGGGTACGGAAATGTGTTAGGGTCAGGGTACGTGTTGACGCTCGGATTATGATTAGGTTATGGCGTAGAGTAACGTGTAGGGTTGGTGGTAGGTTTCCGTTTTGGGCTAGGCTTAGGGTTAGGCAACGGCACGGTTTAGGGCACAGGTGAGGGAACGGAAAAGTGTTAGGGTCAGTGTACGTGTTGACGCACGGGTTAGTGTCAGTGTACGGATTAGGATAAGGGTACCGTGTAGGGTATGCTGTACGGTTTGTGATAGTTTTCCATTCTGGGCTAGGGTTAGTGTTAGGGTACGGCAAGGTTTAGGGTACAGGTGACGGTACAGAAACGTGTTAGGGTCATGATACATGTTGATACATGGAATAGTATCATCATACGCATTAGGATTAGGGTACGGCGTAGGGTAAGGTGTACGGAGGGCGGTAGGTTTCCATTCCGTTGTAGGGTTAGGGTTAGCGAATTGCAAGGTTTTGGGCACAGGTGATGGTACAGAAATGTGTTAGGTTCAGGGTACGTGTTGACTCACGGGTTAGTGTCAGCATACGCATGAGGATTAGGGTACCGCATAGACTAAGGTGTAGGGTTGGTGGTACGTTTCCGTTCCAGTCTAGGGTTATGTTTAGGGACCGGCAAAGTTTAGGGCACAGGTGAGGGTACGAAACGTGTTAGGGTCAGGGTATGTGTTGATGCACAGGTTAGTGTCAGCATACGAATTAGGATTAGGGTACGGCGTAAGGTAAGGTGTAGGGTTGGTGGTAGGTTTCCGTTCCGGGCTAGGGTTAGGGTTAGGGAACGGCAAGGTTTATGGCAGAGGTGAGGGTACGGAAACGTGTTAGGGTCAGGGTACGTGTTGATGTATGAATTAGGATTAGGGTACAGCTTAGGGTAAGGTGTAGGGCTGATGGTAGGTTTCCGTTCCGGGCTAAGGTTAAGGATAGGCAACGACAAGCTTTAGGGCACAGCTGAGGGTATGGAAACGTGTTAGGGTCAGGGTACGTGTTGACTCACTGGTTAGTGCCAGCGTACGGATTAGGATTCGTGTACCGCATAGATAAGGTGTAGGGTTGGTGGTAGGATTCCGTTCCGGGCTATGGTTAGGGTTAGGGAAAGTCAAGGTTTCTATTTCTAGTTCTTTTAAGGAAACTCCATACTGTTCTCCATAGTGACTGTATCAATTTACATTCCCACCATAGTGGAAGAGGGCTCCTTTTGTCCACACCCTCCCCAGAATTTGTTTGTAGATTTTCTGATGATGCCGATTCTAACAGGTGTGAGGTGATACCTCATTGTAGTTTTGATTTGCATTTCTCTAATAATTAGTGCTCTTGAGCAGCTTTTCATGTGCGTCTTGGCCATCTCTGTGTCTTCTTTGAAGAAAAGTCTCTTTAGATCTTCTGCCCATTTTTGTATTGGGTTGTTTGTTTTTTTAATAAGCTGCATGAGCTGTTTATATATATTGGAGATTAAACCTTTGTCCATTGATTCGTTTGCAACTATTTTCGCCCCTTCTGAGGGATGCCTTTTTCCATTCCCGTGTTTTTAACCAAAAAAGAAAGAAAGAAAAAGAAGCAGAACACTAATGTGCATAAAATATGCCTTTTGAAACGGTCATTTTGAAATATGGACGTCCTTTAAATTTTTTGGTCGATATGTGACCCCAGGATTTGTTTTCAGGGCAGGTGTCATTTACAGGCCTGCAATGATTTTGAATATCAACTGACGTTGAGCGCTGGGATTAAAGCTGCTTTTGTGTGAAACGGCCACAAGGTGGCAGCAGTTCTCCCTTACCAATTCTGCTTACTAGGGCAACAGAGCCTCAATGGAAGTCGTGTTCTAGATTGGAATTTAGAATGGAATGTGCCAGGAGAAAGCCCCTCAAGTTTGTCTCCCTACTTCTTGTTCGTGTTTTTAATTTAATTTTTATTTTTTATTACAGCAAGTTTGATTACAATGTTTGGCTTGTTGTAGGTGTGGAAGATGTGGTTCTTTTACACATATACAGATGTGTGTTTTTCCTGGGATCCTTTTCCCATGTGCGTTATGAGATAATGTTGAGTAGTCTTTTGGTACTCCGTAGGTCTTTGGTAATTATATATGTCACCTGTGTTTGTATATGTCTGTTATCCCCAATATCGTAATGAAACCAATGCTCACACCTTTCCATTGGTGAACCATAAGTTTTTTTAATGAATCTGTGATTCCCCTTCTCCGTGGAAATATCTGCCCTGGTATCCATTTTAAGGTAACACCTATAAGTGATATGATATGATATGTGTCTTTCACTTTCTGACTTACTACAAGTCACGTGATTACCTCTAGACTCATGTACGGTGCTGCAAATGGCACAGTGTCCTTTTTTTCCTTGGATTCTATTCTGCCTTAGCGAGGTCCATTTTCAAGAATGTGATTCCATGAGGGTTGTGGATTAGCTGACCTGGGCAGCCTTACACTGCCGGCCGGCCCACTGCAGGTGTGCCTGCTTGAGGTCAATATAAACAGCGCTCCAGGCCGCAATAGCCCCTGAAGCTGTGCCTGACTCCATATTCTCTGCCCCGTCAGCAGTCTCGGGGCTGTGTGGTGGGAGGGAGTGAGGTGCCACTGCTTTCTGGGTGGCCCGGTGTGAGTGGGGTTCTGCTGGCCTTTCTGCAGGATTTGCCAGGCTGCCACCTGTAAAGAAGAGGATGTGTCACCCATACCTTCCGCTGGAATTTCTCTCCGGACAGAGGTGAGGAAGGAAAAAAGCAGTGGGGGCCGGGACAAGAGGGGTATCTCAGGCAGGACAATGGAATGCTCCCAGAAGAGCGCCCGGGGCCAGGATCACCCTGGCTGGCCTGCAGTCACCAAGTTCGCCTGCGTGCTGTCGCTGGTGTGGCTCCACGGCCCTTCCTCTAGGCTTTCAATCCTTTGTACATATTCAGGTGTTTTACCTGGGAAGGGTGGGAACAGTTCAGCAGCAGCTGGCCTGGGGCTCAGCTCACCTTTATTCAGAGATTCCTCGGAACGATCCCCCAGCTTTGCAATGAGGACGCTCCTTGCATGGGGAGTGGGTTGCTGACGGTATGGGAGATGATTCCCCACCTCTGACCAATTTCAGAATTGTTTACCGCTGGATCAAGAGCCCTGATAGGGTTTTCCTCTGTATAACTGGTGGGTTCAGGGTTTTTTTTCGTTTATGGTTCAAGTTAGATTTCATTCCTCTTTTATGTATTTATAGATATAAGCATGGAAATAATTCATTCCTATAAATATATCTGTGTGAAGGGAAGAACTTTTTTCTGTTTTATTTTTAAATTTTATATTTTAAAATTTTGAAATTTAATTTTATTTACTTTTTTATACAGCGGGTTATTATTAGTTATGTATTTTATGCATATACATGTATACACGTCAATCGCAAACTCCCAATTCATCCCACCACCACCACCCCATGGCTTCCCACACTTGGTGTCCATACGTTTGTTCTCTACCTCTGTGTCTCTATTTCTTCCCTGCAAACCAGTTCATCTGTACCAGTTTTTAGGTTCCACATATATGCATTAATATACAATATTTGTTTTCCTCTTTCTGACCTACTTCATTCTGTATGACAGTCTCTAGATCCATTGATGTCTCTACAAATGACCCAGTTTCATTCTTTTTAATGGCCGAGTAATATTACATTTTATATATGTACCCCATCTTTACCCATTCATCTGTCTGTGGGCATTTTGGTTGCTTCCATTACCTGGCTATTGTAAATAGTGCTGCAATGAACCTTGTGGTGAATGTGCCTTTTTGATTTATGGTTGTCTCTGGGTATATGCCCAAAAGTGGGATTGCTGGGTCAGATGGTAATTCTATTTCTAGTTTTTTAAAGGAAATTCCATACTGTTCTCCATAGTGACTGTATCTATTTACATTCCCACCAATAGTGGAAGAGGGCTCCTTTTGTCCACACCCTCCCCTGAATTTGTTGTCTGTAGATTTTCTGATGATGCCGATTCTAACAGTGTGAAGTGATACCTCATTGTAGTTTTGATTTGCATTTCTCTAATAATTAGTGCTCTTGAGCAGCTTTTCATGTGTGTCTTGGCCATCTCTGTGTCTTCTTTGAAGAAACGTATCTTTAGATCTTCTGCCCATTTTTGTATTGGGTTGTTTGTTTTTTTTAATATTAAGCCGCATGAGCTGTTTTTATATATTGGAGAGTAAACCTTTGTCCATTGATTCTTTTGAACGATTTTCGCCCTTTCTGAGGGATGCCTTTTTCCATTCCCGTATTTTTAACCAAAAAAGAAAGAAAGACAAAGAAGCAGAACACTAATGTGCGTAAAATATGGCTTTTGAAACGGTCGTTTTGAAATATGGACGTCCTTTGAATTTTTTGGTCGATATGTGACCCCAGGATTTGTTTTCAGGGCAGGTGTCATTTACAGGCCTGCAATGATTTTGAATATCAACTGACCTTTAGCGCTGGGATTAAAGCTGCTGTTTTGTGAAACGGCCACAAGGTGGCAGCAGTGCTCCCTTACCAATTCTGGTTACTAGGGCAACAGAGCCTCAGTGGAAGTCGTGTTCTAGATTGGAATTTAGTATGGAATGTGCCAGGAGAAAGCCCCTCAAGTTTGTCTCCCTACTTCTTGTTCGTGTTTTTAATTTAATTTTTATTTTTTATTACAGCAAGTTTGATTACAATGTTTGGCTTGTTGGAGGTGTGGAAGATGTGGTTCTTTTACACATATACACATGTCTGTTTTTCCTGGGATCCTTTTCCCATGTACGTTATGACAGAATGATGAGTAGTCTTTTGGTATTCCGTAGGTCTTGGTGGTTATATATGTCACCTGTGTTTGTATAAGTCTGTTAACCCTGATATCGTAATGAAACCCATCCTCACACCTTTCCATTGGTGAACCATAAGTTTGTTTAATGAATCTCTGATTGCCCTTCTCGGTGGAAATATCTGCCCTGGTATCCATTTTTAGGTAACATCTATAAGTGATATGATATGATATGTGTCTTTCACTTTCTGACTTACTACAAGTCACACGATTACCTCTAGACTCATCTACGGTGGTGCAAATGGCATTGTGTTCTTTTTTTGCTTGACTTCTCTTCTGCCTTAGCGAGGTCCAATTTCAACAGTGTGATTCCCTGAGTGTTGTGGATTAGCTGACCTGGGCAGCCTTACCCTGCCGCCCGGCCCTCCCCAGGTGTGCCTGGTTGAGGTCAATATAAACAGCGCTCCTGGCCCCAATAGCCCCTGAAGCTGTTCCTGACTCCATATTCTCTGCCCCGTCAGCAGTCTCGGGGCTGTGCTGGTGGAGGGAATGAGGGGCCACAGCTTTGTTGGTGGCCCGGTGTGAGTGGGGTTCTGCTGGCCTTTCTGCAGGAGTTGCCAGGCTGCCACCTGTAAAGAAGAGGATGTGTCACCCATACCTTCCGCTGGAATTTCACTCCGGACAGAGGTGAGGAAGGAAAAAAGCAGTGGGGGCCGGGACAGGTGGGGTATCTCATGCAGGACAATGGAAAGTTTCCGGAAGAGCGCCCGGGTGCAGGACCACCCTGGCTGGACAGCAGGCACCAAGTTGGCCTGCGTGCTGTTGCTGGGGTGGCTCCACGGCCCTTCCTCTAGTCTTTCAATCCCTTGTACATATTCAGGTGTTTTACCTGGGAAGGGTGGGAACAGTTCAGCAGCAGCTGGCCTGGGGCTCAGCTCACCTTTATTCAGAGATGCCTCTGCACGATCCCCAGGCGTTGCAATGAGGACGCTACTTGCCTGGGGTGTGGGTTGCTGGCTGTATGGGAGATGATTCCCCACCTCTGACCAATTTCAGAATTGTTTACCGCTGGAGCAAGTGCCCTGATAGGGTTTTCCTCTGTATAACTGGTGGGTTCAGGTTTTTTTTTCTTTTATGTTTCAAGTTAGATTTTATTCCTCTTTCATGTATTTATAGAAATAAGCATGGAAATAATTCATTCCTATAAATACATCTGTGTGAAGGGAAGAACTTTTTTCTGTATTATTTTTAAATTTTCTTTTTTTAAATTTTGAACTTTAATTTTATTTATTTTTTTATACAGCAGGTTATTATTAGTTATGTGTTTTATGAATATACATGTATGCATGTCAATCCCAATCTCCCAACTCATCCCACCACCACCACAACATGGCTCTCCACACTTGGTGTCCATACGTTTGTTCTCTACCTCTGTCTCTATTTCTTCCCTGCAAACCAGTTCATCTGTACCAGTTTTTAGGTTCCACATATATGCATTAATATACAATATTTGTTTTCCTCTTTCTGACTTACTTCATTCTGTATGACAGTCTCTAGATCCATCGATGTCTCTACAAATGACCCAGTTTCATTCCTTTTTATGGCTGAGTAATATTCCATTTTATACATGTACCACATCTTTATCCATTCATCTGTCTGTGGGCATTTAGGTTGCTTCCATTACCTGGCTATTGTAAATAGTGCTGCAATGAACATTGTGGTGAATGTGCCTTTTTGATTTATGGTTTTCTTTGGGTATATGCCCAGAAGTGGGATTGCTTGATCAGATGGTAATTCTATTTCTAGTTTTTTTTTAAGGAAACTCCATACTGTTCTCCATAGTGACTGTATCAATTTACATTCCCACCAATAGTGGAAGAGGGATCCTTTTGTCCACACCCTCCCCAGAATTTGTTGTTTGTAGATTTTCTGATGATGCCGATACTAACAGGTGTGAGGTGATACCTCATTGTAGTTTTGATTTGCATTTCTCTAATAATTAGTGCTGTTGAGCAGCTTTTCATGTGCGTCTTGGCCATCTCTGTGTCTTCTTTGAAGAAACGTATCTTTAGATCTTCTGCCCATTTTTGTATTGGGTTGTTTGTTTTTTTAATATTAAGCTGCATGAGCTGTTTATATATTTTGGAGATTAAACCTTTGTCCATTGATTCGTTTGCAACTATTTTCGCACCTTCTGAGGGATGCCTTTTTCCATTCCCGTTTTTTTAACCAAAAAAGAAAGAAAGAAAAAGAAGCAGAAAACTAATGTGCATAAAATATGCATTTTGAAACGGTCGTTTTGAAATATGGACGTCCTTTGAATTTTTTGGTCGATATGTGACCCCAGGATTTGTTTTCAGGGCAGGTGTCATTTACAGGCCTGCAATGATTTTGAATATCAACTGACCATTAGCGCTGGGATTAAAGCTGCTGTTGTGTGAAACGGCCACAAGGTGGCAGCAGTTCTCCCTTACCAATTCTGCTTACTAGGGCAACAGAGCCTCAATGGAAGTCGTGTTCTAGATTGGAATTTAGAATGGAATGTGCCAGGAGAAAGCCCCTCAAGTTTGTCTCCCTACTTCTTGTTCGTGTTTTTAATTTAATTTTTATTTTTTATTACAGCAAGTTTGATTACAATGTTTGGCTTGTTGGAGGTGTGGAAGATGTGGTTCTTTTACACATATACACATGTCTGTTTTTCCTGGGATCCTTTTCCCATGTACGTTATGATAGAATGATGAGTAGTCTTTTGGTATTCCGTAGGTCTTTGGTGATTATATATGTCACCTGTGTTTGTATAAGTCTGTTAACCCTGATATCGTAATGAAACCCATCCTCACACCCTTCCATTGGTGAACCATAAGTTTGTTTAATGAATCTCTGATTGCCCTTCTCGGTGGAAATATCTGCCCTGGTATCCATTTTTAGGTAACACCTATAAGTGATATGATATGATATGTGTCTTTCACTTTCTGACTTACTACAAGTCACGTGATTACCTCTAGACTCATCTACGGTGGTGCAAATGGCATTGTGTTCTTTTTTTCCTTGGCTTCTCTTCTGCCTTAGCAAGGTCCATTTTCAACAATGTGATTCCCTGAGTGTTGTGGATTAGCTGACCTGGGCAGCCTTACCCTGCCACCCGGCCCTCCTCAGGTGTGCTGGTTGAGGTCAATATAAACAGCGCTCCAGGCAGCAATAGCCCCTGAAGCTGTGCCTGACTCCATATTCTCTGCCCCGTCAGCAGTTTCGGAGCTGTGCTGGTGGGAGGGAATGAGGGGCCACAGCTTTGTTGGTGGCCCGGTGTGAGTGGGGTTCTGCTGGCCTTTCTGCTGGAGTTGCCAGGCTGCCACCTGTAAAGAAGCGGATGTGTCACCCATACCTTCCGCTGGAATTTCTCTCCGGACAGAGGTGAGGAAGGAAAAAAGCAGTGGGGGACGGGACAGGTGGGGTATCTCAGGCAGGACAACGGAAAGCTTCCGGAAGAGAGCCCGGGGGCAGGACCACCCTGGCTGGCCTGCAGGCACCAAGTTGGCCTGCGTGTTGTTGCTGGTGTGGCTCCACGGCCCTTCCTCTAGTCTTTCAAGCCCTTGTACATATTCAGGTGTTTTACCTGGGAAGGGTGGGAACAGTTCAGCAGTAGCTGGCCTGGGGCTCAGCTCACCTTTATTCAGAGATGCCACGGCACTGTCCCCCAGCTTTGCAATGAGGACGCTCCTTGCGTGGGGTGTGGGTTGCTGGCTGTATGGGAGATGATTCCCCACCTCTGACCAATTTCAGAATTGTTTACCGCTGGAGCAAGTGCCCTGATAGGGATTTCCTCTGTATAACTGGTGGGTTCAGGTTTTTTTTTCTTTTATGGTTCAAATTAGATTTTATTCCTCTTTTATGTATTTATAGATATAAGCATGGAAATAATTCATTCGTATAAATACATCTGTGTGAAGGGAAGAACTTTTTTCTGTATTATTTTTAAATTTTATTTTTGAAAATTTTGAAATTTAATTTTATTTACTTTTTTATACAGCAGGTTATTATCAGTTATGTATTTTATGCATATACATGTATGCAGGTCCATCCCAATCTCCCAACTCATCCCACCACCACCACACCATGGCTTCCCACACTTGGTGTCCATACGTTTGTTCTCTACCTCTGTCTCTATTTCTTCCCTGCAAACCAGTTCATCTGTACCAGTTTTTAGGTTCCACATATATGCATTAATATACAATATTTGTCCTCTTTGTGACTTACTTCATTCTGTATGACAGTCTCTAGATCCATCGATGTCTCTACAAATGACCCAGTTTCATTCCTTTTTATGGCTGAGTAATATTCCATTTTATACATGTACCACATCTTTATCCATTCATCTGTCTGTGGGCATTTAGGTTCCTTCCATTACCTGGCTATTGTAAATAGTGCTGCAATGAACATTGTGGTGAATGTGCCTTTTTGATTTATGGTTTTCTCTGGGTATATGCCCAGAAGTGGGATTGCTGGATCAGGTGGTAATTCTATTTCTAGTTTTTTTAAGGAAACTCCATAGTGTTCTCCATAGTGACTGTATCAATTTACATTCCCACCAATAGTGGAAGAGGGATCATTTTGTCCCCACCCTCTCCAGAATTTGTTGTTTGTAGATTTTCTGATGATGCCGATTCTAACAGGTGTGTGGTGATACCTCATTGTAGTTTTGATTTGCATTTCTCTAATAATTAGTGCTCTTGAGCAGCTTTTCATGTGCGTCTTGGCCATCTCTGTGTCTTTGAAGAAACGTCTCTTTAGATCTTCTGCCCATTTTTGTATTGGGTTGTTTGTTTTTTTCAATATTAAGCCGCATGAGCTGTTTATATATATTGGAGAGTAAACCTTTGTCCATTGATTCGTTTGAACGATTTTCGCCCTTTCTGAGGGATGCCTTTTTCCATTCCCGTTTTTTCAACCAAAAAAGAAAGAAAGACAAAGAAGCAGAACACTAATGTGCGTAAAATATGGTTTTTGAAAAGGTCGTTTTGAAATATGGACGTCCTTTGAATTTTTTGGTCGATATGTGACCCCAGGATTTGTTTTCAGTGCAGGTGTCATTTACAGGCCTGCAATGATTTTGAATATCTACTGACCTTTAGCGCTGGGATTAAAGCTGCTGTTGTGTGAAACGGCCACAAGGTGGCAGCAGTTCTCTCTTTCAAATCTGGTTATTAGTGCAACAGAGCCTCAATGGAAGTCGTGTTCTAGATTGGAATTTAAATGGATTGTGCCAGAGGAAAGCCCCTCAAGTTTGTCTCACTACTTCTTGTTCGTGTTTTTAATTTAATTTTTTATTTTTTATTACAGCAAGTTTGATTACAATGTTTGGCTTGTTGGAGGTGTGGAAGATGTGGTTCTTTTACAACTATACAGATGTCTGTTCTTCCTGGGATCCTTTGCCCGTGTACGTTATGAGAGAATGTTGAGTAGTCCTCTCTTTGTATTCCGTAGGTCTTAGGTGATTATATATGTCACCTGTGTTTGTATATGTCTGTTAACACCAATATCGTAATGAAACCCATCCTCACACCTTACCATTGGTGAACCATAAGTTTGTTTAATGAATCTGTGATTGCCCTTCTCCGTGGAAATATCTGCCCTGGTATCCATTTTTAGGTAACACCTATAAGTGATATGATACGATATGTGTCTTTCACTTTCTGACTTACTACAAGTCATGTGATAACCTCTAGGCTCATTTACGGTGCTGCAAATGGCATTGTGTCCTTTTTTTCCTTGGCTTCTATTCTGCTTTATCGAGGTCCATTTTCAACACTGTGATACCCTGAGGGTTGTGGATTAGCTGACGTGGGCCGCCTTATCCTGCCGGCCAGCCCTCCCCAGGTGTGCCTGGTTGAGGTCAATATAAACAGCGCTCCAGGCAGCAATAGCTCCTGAAGCTGTGCCTGCCTCCATATTCTTTGCCCCGTGAGCAGTCTCGGGGCTGTGCTGGTGGGAGGGAGTGAGGGGCCACAGCTTTGATGGTGGCCCTGTGTGAGTTGAGTTCTGCGGGCCTTTCTGCAGGAGTTGCCAGGCTGCCACCTGTAAAGAAGAGGATGTGTCACCCATACCTTCCGCTGGAATTTCTCTCCGGACAGAGGTGAGGAAGGAAAAAAGCAGTGGGTGCCGGGACAGGTGGGGTATCTCAGGCAGGAAAATGGAAAGCTTCCGGAAGAGCGCCCGGGGCCAGGACCACCCTGGCTGGGCTGCAGGCATCAAGTTGGCCTACGTGCTGTCGCTGGTGTGGCTCCACGGCCCTTCCTCTAGTCTTTCACGCCCTTGTACATATTCAGGTGTTTTACCTGGAAGGGTGGGAAGAGTTTAGCAGCAGCTGGCCTGGGGCTCAGCTCACCTTTATTCAGAGATGCCTCGGCACGATCCCCCAGCTTTGCAATGAGGACGCTCCTTGCGTGGGGTGTGGGTTGCTGGCTGTATGGGAGATGATTCCCCACCTCTGACCAATTTCAGAATTGTTTACCGCTGGAGCAAGTGCCCTGATAGGGTTTTCCTCTGTAAAACTGGTGGGTT
Source organism: Mesoplodon bidens (assembly GCF_964165515.1). Taxonomy (NCBI): domain Eukaryota; kingdom Metazoa; phylum Chordata; class Mammalia; order Artiodactyla; family Ziphiidae; genus Mesoplodon; species Mesoplodon bidens. The sequence continues at coordinate 652,232 of NW_027671190.1, forward strand.
AATTTTTTTTTCTTTTATGGTTCAAGTTAGATTGTATTCCTCTTTTATGTATTTATAGATATAAGCATGGAAATAATTCATTCCTATAAATACATCTGTGTGAAGGGAAGAACTTTTTCTGTATTATTTTTAAATTTTATTTTTGAAAACTTTGAAATTTAATTTTATTTATTTTTTTATACAGCAGGTTATTATTAGTTATGTATTTTATGCATATACATGTATGCAGGTCCATCCCAATCTCCCAACTCATCCCACCACCACCACACCATGGCTTCCCACACTTGGTGTCCATACGTTTGTTCTCTACCTCTGTCTCTATTTCTTCCCTGCAAACCAGTTCATCTGTACCAGTTTTTAGGTTCCACATATATGCATTAATATACAATATTTGTTTTCCTCTTTCTGACTTACTTCATTCTGTATGACAGTCACTAGATCCATCCATATCTCTACAAATGACCCAGTTTCATTCCTTTTTATGGCCGTGTAATATTCCATTTTATATATGTACCCCATCTTTATCCATTCATCTGTCTGTGGGCATTTAGTTTGCTTCCATTACCTGGCTATTGTAAATAGTGCTGCAATGAACATTGTGGTGAATGTGCCTTTTTTTTTTTTTTTTTTTTTTTTGCGGTAGGCGGGCCTCTCACTGTTGTGGCCTCTCCCCTTGCAGAGCACAGGCTCCGGATGCGCAGGCTCAGCAGCCATGGCTCACGGGCCCAGCCGCTCTGCGGCATGTGGGATCTTCCCAGACCGGGGCACGAACCCGTGTCCCCTGCATCGGCAGGCGGACTCTCAACCACTGCGCCACCAGGGAAGCCCTTCTGCCTTTTTGATTTATGGTTTTCTTTGGGTATGTGCCCAGAAGTGGGATTGCTGGATCAGATGGTAATTCTATTTCTAGTTTTTTTAAGGAAACTCCATTCTGTTCTCCATAATGACTGTATCAATTTACATTCCCACCAATAGTGGAAGAGGGCTCCTTTTGTCCACACCCTCCCCAGAATTTGTTGTTTGTAGGTTTTCTGATGATGCCGATTCTAACAGTTATGAGGTGATACCTCATTGTAGTTTTGATTTGCATTTCTCTAATAATTAGTGATGTTGAGCAGCTTTTCATGTGCGTCTTGGTCATATCTGTGTCTTCTTTGAAGAAACGTCTCTTGAGATCTTCTTCCCATTTCTGTATTGGGAGGGTCGTGGGTGGGTCAGGCTACGTGCTCACGCACGTGTCAGTGCCACTGTAAGAGCCAGGAGTAGGGTACTGCGTAGTGTAGGGTGTAAGTCTGGTGGTGGGTTTCCGTTCCGGGCTTGGTTTACGGTTAGGGAACGGCAAGGCTTAGGGCACAGCTGAGGGTACGGAAACGTGGGATGGTCAGGCTACGTTCTTACGCACGGGTCAGTGCCAATGTACGTGCCAGGATTAGGCTACGGCGTAGGCTAAAGTGTAGGGCTGGTGGTGGGTTTCCGTTCCGTGCTAGTGTTAGTGTTAGGGAATGACAAAGATTAGGGCACAGGTGATGGTATGGAAACGTGGGAAGGTCAGGCTAGGTGCTGACGCATGCGTCAGTGCCAGCGTACGGGCCAGGAATAGGTTACGGCGTAGGGTAATGAGTAGGGCTGGATGTGAGATACCATTCCGGGCTAGGGTTAGGGTTAGGGAACGGCAAGGCTTAGGGCACAGGTGAAAGTATGGAATCGTGGGATGGTCAGGCTACGTGCTGACGCACGGGTTAGTGCCAGCGTACGGGCCAGGAGTAGTGTATGGCGTAGGGTAAGGTTTAGGGCTGGTGGTGCTTTTCCGTTCAGGGCTAGGGTTAGGGTGAGGGAACAGCAAGGCTTAGGGCACAGGTGAACGTACAGAAACGTGGGAGTGGCAGGCTATGTGTTGACGCACGGGTCAGTTCCAGAGTACGGGCCAGGAGTAAGTTACTGCATAGGGTAAGGTGTAGGGCTGGTGGTGGGTTTCCGTTTTGGTATAGGGTTAGGGAACGGCAAGGCTAAGGGCACAGGTGAGGGTACAGATAGTTGGGAGAGGTAGGCTACGTGCTGACGCATGGGTCAGTGCCAGCGTACGGGCAAGGAGTAGGGTACGGCGTAGGGTAAGCTGTAGGGCTGATGGTGTGTTTCCGGTCTGGTCTAGGGTTAGGGTTAGGAAACGGCAAGGCTTAGGGCACTGGTGAGGGTGCGGAAACGTGGGAGTGGTAGGCTATGTGCTGAGGCACAGGTCAGTGCTAGCGTATTGGGCAGGATTAGCGTACGGCGTAGGGTAAGGTGTAGGGCTGTTGGTGGGTTTCCGTTACGGGCTAGGGTTAGGGTTAGGGAATGGCAAAGCTTAGGGCACAGTAGATGGTACGGAAACCTGGGAGGGTCAGGCTACGTGTTGACGCACGGGTCAGTGCCAGCGTACGGGCCAAGAGTAGGGTACGGCGTAGTGTAAGGTGTAGGGTTAGGGTTAGGGAACGGCAAGGCTTAGGGCAAGGTGAGGGTACAGAAACGTGGGAGGGTCAGGCTACGCGCTGACGCATGGGTCAGTGCCAGCATACGGGCCAGAAATCGTGTACGGCGTAGGGTAAGGTGTCGGGCTGGCTGTGGTTTCCCGTTCCGGGCTAGGGTTAGGGTTACGGAACGGCAAGGCTTAGGGCACAGGTGAGGGTACGGAAACGTGGGAGGGTCCGGCTATGTGCTGACGCACGGGTCAGTGTCAGCGTACGGGCCAGGAGTAGGGTACGGCGTAGGGTAAAGTGTAAGGCTGGTGGTGGGTGTCCATTCCGGGCTAGTGTTAGGGTTAGGGAGCAGCAAGGCTTAGGGCACAGGTGAGGGTACGGAAACGTGGGAGGGTCAGGCTACATGCTGAAGAACGGGTCAGTGCCAGGGTGTGGACCAGGAGTAGGGTACGGCGTTGGGTATGGTGTAAGGGCGGTGGTGGGTGTCCATTCCGGTCTAGGGTTAGGGTTAGGGAACGTTAAGGCTTAGGACACAGGTGAGGGTACGGAAACTTGGGTGGGTCAGGATACGTGCTGAAGAATGGGTCAGTGCCAGCGTACGGGCCAGGAGTAGGGTACGGCATAGCGTAATGTGTAGGGCTGGTGGTGGTTTCCGTTCCGGGCTAGGGTTAGAGGTAGGGAACTGCAAGGCTTAGGGCACAGGTGAGGGTACGGAAACGTGGGAGAGGCAGGCTACGGGCTGACACATGGGAGAGTGCCAGCTTACGGGCCAGCAGTAGGCTACGACTTAGGGTAGGGTGTAGGGCTGGTGGTGGGTTTCCGTTCCGGGCTAGGGTTAGAGTTAGGGATCGGCAAGGCTTAGGGAACAGGTGAGGGTAAGGAAAAGTGGGAGGGTTAGGCTACATGCTGACGCACGGATCAGTGCCAGCGTACGGGCCAGGTGTAGGGTACGGCGTAGGGTAAGGTTTAGGGCTGGTGGTGGGTTTCCGTTTGGGGTTATGGTTAGGGTTATGGAACGGCAAGGCTTAGGACACAGGTGAGGGTACGGGAACGTGGGAAGGTCAGGCTACGTGCTGACGCACGGATCAGTGCCAGCGTACGGGCCAGGATTAGGCTACGGCGTAGGGTAAGCTGTAGGGCTGGTGGTGGGTTTCTGTTCTGGGCTAGGTTTAGGGTTAGGGTAGGACAAGACTTAGGGCACAGTTGAGGGTACTGAAATGGTGGAGGGTCAGGCTATGTGCTGACGCACGGGTCAGTGCCAGCGTACAGGCCAGGAGTAGGCAACAACGTAGGGTAAGGTGTAGGGCTGGTGGTTGGTTTCCTTTCCGGGCTAGGGTTAGGGTTAGGGAATGTCAAGGCTTAGGGCACAGGTGAGGGTATGGAAACGTGGGAGGGTCATGCTACGTGCTGACACACGTGTCAGTGCCAGCGTATGGGCCAGTCGTAGGCTACGGCGTAGGGAAAGGTGTAGGGCTGGTGGTGGGCTTCCTTTCCGGGCTAGGGTTAGGGTTAGGGAACGGCAAGTCTTAGGGCACAGGTGCGGGTACGGAAACGTGGGAGAGTCAGGCTATGTGCTGACGCACGGGTCAGTGCCAGCGTACGGGCCAGGAGTAGTGTACGTCGTAGGGTAAGGTGTAGGGCTGGTGGTGGGTTTCCGTTCTGGGCTAGGGTTAGGGTTAGGGAACGGCAAGGTTTAGGGCACACGTGAGGGTATCGAAACGTGTTAGGCTCAGGGTACGTGTTGACGCACGGGTTAGTGTGAACGTACAGATGAGGATTATGGGGCGGCATAGGGTAAAGTGTATGGTTGGTGGTAGGTTTCCGTTTCAGGCTAGGGTTATTGTTAGGGAACGGCAAGGTTTTGGGCACAGATGAGGGTATGGAAACGTGTTAGTGTCAGGGTACGTGTTGACATATAGATTAGCATTAGGGTACGGCTTAGGGTAAGGTGTAGGCTTGGTGGTAGGTTTCCATTGTGGTCTAGGGTTAGGGTTAGGGAATGGCAAGGTTTAGGTCACAGGTGAAGGTACGGAAACGTGTTAGGGTCAGGGTAAGTGTTGACGCATGTGTTAGTGTCAGCGTACGGAGTAGGTTTATGTTCCTTCGTAGGTTAAGGTCTAGGGTTGGTGGTAGGTTTCCGTTCCAGGCTAGGGTTAGTGTTATGGAACGGCAAGGTTTAGGGCATAGGTGAGGGTACGGAAAAGTGTTAGGGTCAGTGTACGTGTTGACGCACGGGTTAGTGTCAGTGTACGGATTAGGACTAGGGTACCGTGTAGGGTATGCTGTACGGTTTGTGGTAGTTTTCCATTCTGGGCTAGGGTTAGTGTTAGGGTACGGCAAGGTTTAGTGTACAGGTGACGGTACAGAAACGTGTTAGGGTCATGATACATGTTGATACATGGAATAGTGTCATCATACGCATTAGGATTAGGGTACGGCGTAGGGTAAGGTGTACGGAGGGCGGTAGGTTTCCATTCCGTTGTACGGTTAGGGTTAGCGAATTGCAAGGTTTTGGGCACAGGTGATGGTACAGAAATGTGTTAGGTTCAGGGTACGTGTTGACTCACGGGTTAGTGTCAGCATACGCATGAGGATTAGGGTACCGCATAGAGTAAGGTATAGGGTTGGTGGTACGTTTCCGTTCCAGTCTAGGGTTATGTTTAGGGACCGGCAAAGTTTAGGGCACAGGTGAGGGTACGAAACGTGTTAGGGTCAGGGTATGTGTTGATGCACAGGTTAGTGTCAGCATACGAATTAGGATTAGGGTACGGCTTAAGGTAAGGTGTAGGGTTGGTGGTAGGTTTCCGTTCCGGGCTAGAGTTAGGGTTAGGGAACGGCAAGGTTTATGGCAGAGGTGAGGGTACGGAAACGTGTTAGGGTCAGGGTACGTGTTGATGTATGAATTAGGATTAGGGTACAGTTTAGGGTAAGGTGTAGGGCTGATGGTAGGTTTCCGTTCCGGGATAAGGTTAAGGATAGGCAACGACAAGTTTTAGGGCACAGCTGAGGGTATGGAAACGTGTTAGGGTCAGGGTACGTGTTGACTCACTGGTTAGTGCCAGCGTACGGATTAGGATTAGTGTACGGCATAGATAAGGTGTAGGGTTGGTGGTAGGTTTCCGTTCCGGGCTATGGTTAGGGTTAGGGACAGTCAAGGTTTCTATTTCTAGTTCTTTTAAGGAAACTCCATACTGTTCTCCACAGTGACTGTATCAATTTACATTCCCACCATAGTGGAAGAGGGCTCCTTTTGTCCACACCCTCCCCAGAATTTGTTTGTAGATTTTCTGATGATGCCGATTCTAACAGGTGTGAGGTGATACCTCATTGTAGTTTTGATTTGCATTTCTCTAATAATTAGTGCTCTTGAGCAGCTTTTCATGTGCGTCTTGGCCATCTCTGTGTCTTCTTTGAAGAAACGTCTCTTTAGATCTTCTGCCCATTTTTGTATTGGGTTGTTTGTTTTTTTAATAAGCTGCATGAGCTGTTTATATATATTGGAGATTAAACCTTTGTCCATTGATTCGTTTGCAACTATTTTCGCCCCTTCTGAGGGATGCCTTTTTCCATTCCCGTGTTTTTAACCAAAAAAGAAAGAGAGAAAAAGAAGCAGAACATTAATGGGCATAAAATATGCCTTTCGAAACGGTCGTTTTGAAATATGGACGTCCTTTAAATTTTTTGGTCGATATGTGACCCCAGGATTTGTTTTCAAGGCAGGTGTCATTTACAGGCCTGCAATGATTTTGAATATCAACTGACCATGAGCGCTGGGATTAAAGCTGCTGTTGTGTGAAACGGCCACAAGGTGGCAGCAGTTCTCTCTTTCATATCTGTTTACTAGGGCAACAGAGCCTCAATGGAAGTTGCCTTCTAGATTGGAATTTAGAACAGAATGTGACAGGAAAAAGCCCCTCAAGTTTGTCTCACTACTTCTTGTTCGTGTTTTTAATTTAATTTTTTATTTTTTATTACAGCAATTTTGATTACAATGTTTGGCTTGTTGTAGGTATTGTAGATGTGGTTCTTTTACACATATACAGATGTCTGTTCTTCCTGGGATCCTTTTCCCATGTACGTTATGACAGAATGTTGTGTACTCCTCTCTTTGTATTCCGTAGCTCTTTGGTTATTATATATATCACCTGTGTTTGTATGTCTGTTAACCCCAATATCGTAATGAAACCAATCCTCACACCTTTCCATTGGTGAACCATAAATTTGTTTAATGAATATGTGATTGCCCTTCTCCGTGGAAATATCTGCCCTGGTATCCATTTTTAGGTAACACCTATAAGTGATATGATACGATATGTGCCTTTCACTTTCTGACTTACTACATGTCACATGATTACGTCTAGACTCATCTATGGTGCTGCAAATGGCATTGTGTCCTTATTTTCCTTGGCTTCTATTCTGCCTTAGCGAGGTCCATTTTCAACAATGTGATTCCCTGAGGGTTGTGGATTAGCTGACCTGGGCAGCCTTACCGTGCCGGCCGGCCCTCCCCAGGTGTGCCTGGTTGAGGTCAATATAAACAGCGCTCCACGCAGCAATAGCCCCTGAAGCTGTTCCTGACTCCATATTCTCTGCCCCGTCAGCAGTCTCGGGGCTCTGCTGGTGGGAGCGTGTGAGGGGCCACGGCTTTGTGGGTAGCCCGGTATGTGTGGGGCTCTGCTGGACTTTGTGCAGGAGTTGCCAGGCTGCCACCTGTAAAGAAGAGGATGTGTCACCCATAAGTTCCACTGGAATTTCTCTCCGGGCTGAGGTAAGGAAGCAAAAATAGGGGTGGGGTCCAGGACAGGAGGGGTATCTCAGGCAGGGAAATGGAAAGCTTCCAGAAGAGCGCCCGGGGTCAGGACCATCCTGCCTCGCCTGCAGGCACCAAGTTGGCCTGTGTGCTGTCGCTGGTGTGGCTCCACGGCCCTTCCTCTAGGATTTCATGCCCTTGTACATATTCAGGTGTTTTACCTGGAAAGGGTGGGAACAGTTCAACTGCAGCTGGCCTGGGGCTCAGCTCACCTTTATTCAGAGATGCCTCGGCACGGTCCCCCAGCTTTGCAATGAGGACGCTCCTTGCATGCCGGGTGGGTTGCTGGCTGTATGGGAGATGATTCCCCACCTCTGACCAATTTCCGAATTGTTTACCGCTGGAGCAAGTTCCCTGATAGGGCTTTCCTCTGTATAACTGGTGGGTTCAGGTTTTTTTTCGTTTATGGTTCAAGTTAGATTTTATACCTCTTTTATGTATTTATAGATATAAGCATGGAAATAATACATTCCTATAAATACATCTGTGTGAAGGGAAGAACTTTTTTCTCTTTTATTTTTAAATTTTATGTTTTAAATTTTGAAATTTAGTTTTATTTTTTTATACAGCAGGTTATTATTAGTTATGTATTTTATGCATATGCATGTATGCAGGCCAATCCCAATCTCCCAACTCATCCCACCTCTACCACCCCATGGCTTCCCACACTTGGTGTCCATAAGTTTGTTCTCTACCTGTGTCTCTATTTCTTCCCTGCAAACCAGTTCATCTGTACCACTTTTTAGGTTCCACATATATGCATTAATATACAATATTTGTTTTCCTCTTTCTGACTTACTTCATTCTGTATGACAGTCTCTAGATCCATCGATGTCTCTACAAATTACCCAGTTTCATTCCTTTTTATGGCCGAGTAATATTCCATTTTATATATGTACGACACCTTTACCCATTCATCTGTTTGTGGGTATTTAGTTTGCTCCCTTACCTGGCTATTGTAAATAGTGCTGCAATGAACATTGTGGTGAATGTGCCTTTTTGATTTATGGTTTTCTCTGGGTATATGCCCAGAAGTGCGATTGCTGGATCAGATGGTAATTCTATTTCTAGTTTTTTTAAGGAAACTCCACACTGATCTCCATAGTGACTGTATCAATTTACATTCCCACCAATGGTGGAAGAGGGCTCCTTTTGTCCACACCCTCCCCAGAATTTGTTGTTTGTAGGTTTTCTGATGATGCCGATTCTAACATGTGTGAGGTGATACCTCATTGTAGTTTTTTTTTGTTTTGTTTTGTTTTTTTTTATTCATTTTTTCTTTTTGTTGTACGCGGGCCTCTCACTGTTGTGGCCTGTCCCGTTGCGGAGCACAGGCTCCGGACGCGCAGGCTCAGTGGCCATGCCTCACGGGCCCAGCTGCTCCGCGACATGTGGGATCATCCCTGACCGGGGCACGAACCCGTGTCCCCTGCATCGGCAGGCGGACTCTCAACCACTGCGCCACCAGGGAAGCCCCCTCATTGTAGTTTTGATTTGCATTTCTCTAATAATTAGTGATGTTGAGCAGCTTTTCATCTGCGTCTTGGCCATGTCTGTGTCTTCTTTGAAGGATCGTCTCATGAGATCTTCTGACCATTTCTGTATTGGGAGGGTGGTTGGAGGGTAAGGCTATGTGCTCACGCACGTGTCAGTGCCAGCGTAAGGGCCAGGAGTAGGGTACTGAGTAGGGTAACGTGTAGGTCTGGTGGTGGTTTCCTTTCCGGGCTAGGTTTAGGGTTTGGGAACGGCAAGGCTTACGGCCCAGGTGAGGGTACGGAAACGTGGGATGGTCAGGCTACGTTCTTACGCATGTGTCAGTGCCAATGTACGGGCCAGGAATAGGCTACGGCATAGGCTAATGTGTAGGGCTGGTGGTGGGTTTCCGTTCCGTGCTAGGGTTAGGGTTAGGGAATGACAAGGCTTAGGGCACAGGTGAGGGTACGGAAACGTGGGAGGGTCCGGCTATGTGCTGACGCACGGGTCAGTGCCAGCGTACGGGCCAGGAATAGGGAACGGCGTAGGGTAAGGAGTAGGGCTGGTTGTGAGATACCGTTCCGGGCTATGGTTACGGTTAGGGAATGGCAAGGCTTAGGGCACAGGTGAACGTAAGGAAACGTGAGAGGGTCAGGCTACGTGCTGACTCCCGGGTCAGTGCCAGCGTACGGGCCAGGAGTAGGGTATGGCGTAGGGTAAGGTTTAGGGCTGGTGGTGGGTTTATGTTCCGGGTTAGGGTTAGGGAACGGCAAGGCTTAGGGCACAGGTGAGGGTATGGAAACGTGGGAGAGGCAGGCAACGTGCTGACGCACAGGTCAGTGCCAGCGTAGGGGCCAGGAGTAGGGTACAGCGTTGGGTAAGGTTTAGGGCTGGTGGTGGGTTTATGTTCCAGGTTAGGGTTAGGGAACGGCAAGGGTTTGGGCACAGGTGAGGGTACGGAAACGTGGGAGGGTCAGTCTACGTGCTGACGCACGTGTCAGTGACAGCGTACGGTCCAGGAGTATGGTACGGTGTAGGGTAAGGTGTAGGGCTGGTGTTGGTTTTCCGTTCCAGGTTAGGGTTAGGGAACGGCAAGGCTTAGTGCACAGGTGAGGGTATGGAAACGTGGCAGAGGCAGGCTATGTGCTGACGCAATGGTCACTGACAGCGTACGGGTCAGGAGTAGGCTACGGCATACATTAAGGTTTAGGGTTTCTGGTGGGTTTCCGTTCCGGGCTAGGGTTAGGGATAGGTAAAGGCAAGGCTTAGGGCACAGGTGAGGGTACGGAAACGTGGGCGGGTCAGGCTACATGCTGAAGCACTGGTCAGTGCCAGGGTATGAACCAGGAGTAGGGTACGGCGTAGGGTAAAGTGTAAGGCTGGTGGTGGGGATCCATTCCGGGCTAGGGTTAGGGTTAGGGAGCGGCAAGGCTTAGGGCACAGGAGAGGGTACGGAAACGTGGGAGGGTCAGGCTACGTGCTGAAGAACGGGTCAGTGCCAGGGTGTGGACCAGGAGTAGGGTACGGCGTAGGGTATGGTGTAAGGGCGGCGGTGGGTGTCCATTCCGGTCTAGGGTTAGGGTTAGGGAACGTTAAGGCTTAGGGCACACGTGAGGGTACGGAAACGTGGGAGGGTCAGGCTACGTGCTGAAAAACGTGTCAGTGCCAGCGTATGGGCCAGGAGTTGGGTACGGCGTAGGGTATGGTGTAGGGGTCGTGGTGGGTTTCCGTTCCAGGCAAGGGTTAGGGGTAGGGAACCGCAAGACTTAGGGGACAGGTGAGGTTACGTAAACGTGGGAGGGTCAGACTATGTGCTGATGCACGGGTCAATGACAGCGTACACCCAGGTGTAGGCTTCGGCGTAGGGTAAGGTGTAGGCCCGGTGGTGGGTTTCCGTTCCAGGCCAGGGTAAGGGTTAGCGAATGGCAAGGCTTAGGGCACAGGTGAGGGTACGGAAAAGTGGGAGGGTCAGGGTACGTGCTCACGCACGTGTCAGTGTCAGCTTCCGGGCAGGAGTAGGCTTCGTCGTACGGTAAGGTGTAGGGCTGGTGTTGGGTCTCCGTTCTGGGCTAGGGTTAGGGTTAGGGATAGGGAAGGCTTAAGGCACAGTTGAGGGTACGGAAACGTGGGAGGGTCAGGCTCCATGCTTACGCACGGGTCAGTTCCAGCGTACGGGCCAGGAGTAAGTTACTGCGTAGGGTAAGGTGTAGGGCTGGTGGTGGGTTTCCGTTTTGGTATAGGGTTAGGGAACGGCAAGGCTAAGGGCACAGGTGAGGGTACAGAAAGTTGGGAGAGGTAGGCTACGTGCTGACGCATGGGTCAGTGCCAGCGTACGGGCAAGGAGTAGGGTACGGCGTAAGGTAAGCTGTAGGGCTGGTGGTGAGTTTCCGGTCTGGGCTAGGGTTAGGGTTAGGGAACGGCAAGGCTTAGGGCACTGGTGAGGGTGCGGAAACGTGGGAGTGGTAGGCTATGTGCTGAGGCACGGGTCAGTCCTAGCGTATGGGGCAGGATTAGCGTACGGCGTAGGGTAAGGTGTAGGGCTGGTGGTGGGTTTACGTTACGGGCTAGGGTTAGGGTTAGGCAATGGCAAAGCTTAGGGCACAGTAGATGGTACGGAAAAGTGGGAGGGTCAGGCTACGTGTTGACGCACGGGTCAGTGCCAGCGTACGGGCCAAGAGTAGGGTACGGCGTAGTGTAAGGTGTAGGGTTAGGGTTAGGGAACGGCAAGGCTTAGGGCACAGGTGAGGGTACAGAAACGTGGGAGGGTCAGGCTACGCGCTGACGCATGGGTCAGTGACAGCATACGGGCCAGAAGTCGTGTACGGCGTAGGGTAAGGTGTCGGGCTGGCTGTGGTTTCCCGTTCCGGGCTAGGGTTAGGGTTACGGAACGGCAAGGCTTAGGGCACAGGTGAGGGTACGGAAACGTGGGTGGGTCAGGCTACGTGCTGACGCACGGGTCAGTGCCAGCGTACAGGCCAAGAGTAGGGTACAGCGTAGGGTAAGGTGTAGGGCTGGTGGCGGGTTACCATTCCGGGCTAGCGTTAGGGTTAGGGAACGGCAAGGCATAAGGCACAGGTGAGGGTACGGAAACGTGGGAGGTTCAGGCTATGTTCTGACGCATGGATCAGTGCCAGCGTACGGGCCAGGAGTAAGGTACGGCGTAGGGTATGGTGTAGGGCTGGGGGTGGGTTTCCTTTCCGGGCTAAGGTTAGGTTTAGGGAATGACAAGGCTTAGGGTTCGGGTGAGGATACGGAAACGTGGGAGGGGCAGGCTACCTGCTGACTCACAGGTCAGTGCCAGCGTATGGGCCAGGAGTGGGCTATGGCGTAGAGTAAGGTGTAGGGCTGGTGGTAGGTTTCCGTTCGTGGTTATGGTTAGGGTTACGGAATGGCAAGGCTTAGGACACAGGTGAGGGTACGGGAACGTGGGAGGGTCAGGCTACGTGCTGACGCACGGATCAGTGCCAGCGTACGGGCCAGGATTAGTCTACGGCGTAGGGTAAGGTGTAGGGCTGGTGGTGGGTTTCTGTTCTGGGCTAGGGTTAGGGTTAGGGCACGACAAGCCTTAGGGCACAGGTAATGGTACGGAAACGGGGGAGGGTCAGGCTATGTGCTGACGCACGGGTCAGTGCCAGCGTACAGGCCAGGAGTAGGCAACAGCGTAGGGTAAGGTGTAGGGCTGTTGGTTGGTTTCCTTTCCGGGCTAGGGTTAGGGTTAGGGAATGGCAATGTTTAGGGCCCAGGTGAGGGTACGGAAACGTTTTAGGGTCAGGGTACATGTTGACCTACAGATTAGGATTACGGTATGGCTTAGGGTAAGGTGTTGTGTTGGTGGTAGGTTTCCGTTCCGGGCTTGGGTTAGGGTTAGGGAATGACAAGGTTTAGGGCACACGTGAGGGTATTGAAACGTGTTAGGCTCAGGGTACGTGTTGACGCACGGGTTAGTGTGAAAGTACAGATGAGGATTATGGTGCGGCATAGGGTAAGGTGTATGGTTGGTGGTAGGTTTCTGTTCCAGGCTAGGGTTAGTGTTAGGGAACAGCAAGGTTTTGGGCCCAGATGAGGGTATGGAAACGTGTTAGTGTCAGGGTACGTGTTGACATATGGATTAGCATTAGGGTACGGCTTAGGGTAAGGTGTAGGTTTGGTGGCAGGTTTCCGTTGTGGGCTAGGGTTAGGGTTAGGGAATGGCAAGGTTTAGGTCACAGGTGAAGGTACGGAAACGTGTTAGGGTCAGGGTAAGTGTTGACGCATGGGTTAGTGTCAGCGTACGGAGTAGGTTTATGGTCCTTCATAGGTTAAAGTCTAGTGTGGGTGGTAGGTTTCCGTTCCAGGCTAGGGTTAGTGTTATGGAACGGCAAGGTTTAGGGCATAGGTGAGGGTACGGAAATGTGTTAGGGTCATGGTACGTGTTGACGCTCGGATTATGATTAGGGTATGGCGTAGGGTAACGTGTAGGGTTGGTGGTAGGTTTCCGTTTTGGGCTAGGGTTAGGGTTAGGCAACGGCATGGTTTAGGGCACAGGTGAGGGTACGGAAAAGTATTAGGGTCAGTGTACGTGTTGACGCACGGGTTAGTGTCAGTGTACGGATTAGGATTAGGGTACCGTGTAGGGTATGCTGTACGGTTTGTGGTAGTTTTCCATTCTGGGCTAGGGTTAGTGTTAGGGTACGGCAAGGTTTAGGGCACAGGTGAGGGTACAGAAACGTGTTAGGGTCATGGTACATGTTGATGCATGGAATAGTGTCATCGTACGCATTAGGATTAGGGTACGGCGTAGGGTAAGGTGTACGGATGGCAGTAGGTTTCCATTCCGTTGTAGGGTTAGGGTTAGCGAATTGCAAGGTTTTGGGCACAGGTGATGGTACGGAAATGTGTTAGGTTCAGGGTACGTGTTGACTCACGGGTTAGTGTCAGCGTACGTAGGAGGATTAGGGTACCGCATAGAGTAAGGTGTAGGGTTGGTGGTACGTTTCCGTTCCAGTCTAGGGTTATGTTTAGGGACCGGCAAAGTTTAGGGCACAGGTGAGGGTACGAAACGTGTTAGGGTCAGGGTACGTGTTGATGCACAAGTTAGTGTCAGCATACGAATTAGGATTAGGGTACGGCGTAAGGTAAGGTGTAGGGTTGGTGGTAGGTTTCCGTTCTGGGCTAGGTTTAGGGTTAGGGAACGGCAAGGTTTATGGCAGAGGTGAGGGTACGGAAACGTGTTAGGGTAAGGGTACGTGTTGATGTATGGTTTAGGATTAGGGTACGGCTTAGGGTAAGGTGTAGGGCTGATGGTAGGTTTCTATTCCGGGCTAAGGTTAAGGATAGGCAACGGCAAGGTTTAGGCCACAGCTGAGGGTACAGAAACGTGTTAGGGTCAGGGTACGTGTTGACTCACCGGTTAGTGCCAGTGTACAGATTAAGATTAGTGTACGGCATAGATAAGGTGTAGGGTTGGTGGTAGGTTTCCGTTCCGGGCTATGGTTAGGGTTAGGGAAAGTCAAGGTTTCTATTTCTAGTTTTTTTAAGGAAACTCCATACTGTTCTCCATAGTGACTGTATCAATTTACATTCCCACCATAGAGGAAGACGGCTCCTTTTGTCCGCACCCTCCCCAGAATTTGTTGTTTGTTGATTTTCTGATGATGCCGATTCTAACAGGTGTGAGGTCATACCTCATTATAGTTTTGATTTGCATATCTCTAATAATTAGTGCTGTTGAGCAGCTTTTCATGAGCGTCTTAGCCATCTCTGTGTCTTCTTTGAAGAAACGTCTCTTTAGATATTCTGCCCATTTTTGTATTGGCTTGTTTGTTTTTTTTAATATTAAGCTGCATGAGCTGTTTATATATATTGGAGATTAAACCTTTGTCCATTGATTCGTTTGCAACTATTTTCGCCCCTTCTGAGGGATGCATTTTTCCATTCCCGTTTTTTTAACCAAAAAAGAAAGAAAGAAAAAGAAGCAGAACACTAATGTTCATAAAATATATCTTTTGAAACGGTCGTTTTGAAATATGGACGTCCTTTAAATTTTGTGGTCGATATGTGACCCCAGGATTTGTTTTCAGGGCAGGTGTCATTTACAGGCCTGCAATGATTTTGAATATCAACTGACCATTAGCGCTGGGATTAAAGCTGCTGTTGTGTGAAACGGCCACAAAGTGGCAGCAGTTCTCCCTTAACACATCTGGTTACCAGGGAAACAGAGCCTCAAAGGACGTCGTGTTCTATTTTGGAATTTAGAATGGAATGTGCCAGGAGAAAGCCCCTCAAGTTTGTCTCCCTACTTCTTGTTCGTATTTTTAATTTATTTCTTTTATTTTTTATTATAGCAAGTTTGATTACAATGTTTGGCTTGTTGTAGGTGTGGAAGATGTGGTTCTTTTACACATATACAGATGTCTGTTCTTCCTGGGATCCTTTACCATGTACGTTATGACAGAATGTTGAGTAGTCTTCTCTTGGTATTCCATAGGTCTTTGGTGATTATATATGTCACCTCTGTTTGTATATGTCTGTTAACCCCGATATTATAATGAAACCAATCCTCACACCTTTCCATTGGTGAACCATAAGTTTGTTTAATGAACCTGTGATTGCCCTTCTCAGTGGAAAAAACTGCCCTGCTATCTATTTTAGGTAACACCTATAAGTGATATGATATGATATGTGTCTTTCACTTTCTGACTTACTACAAGTCACGTGATTACCTCTAGACTCATCTACATTGCTGCAAATGGCATTGTGTCCTTATTTTCCTTGGCTTCTATTCTGCCTTAGCGAGGTCCATTTTCAACAATGTGATTCCCTGAGGGTTGTGGATTAGCTGACCTGGGCAGCCTTACCCTGCCGGCCGGCCCTCCTCAGGTGTGCCTGGTTGAGGTCAATATAAACAGCGGTCCAGGCAGCAATAGCCCCTGAAGCTGTGCCTGACTCCATATTCTCTGCCCCGTCAGCAGTCTCGGGGCTGTGCTGGTGGGAGGGAGTGAGGGGCCACATCTTTGTTGGTGGCCCGGTGTCAGTGGGGTTCTGCTGGCCTTTCTGCAGGAGTTTCCAGGCAGCCACCTGTAAAGAGGAGGATGTGTCACCCATACCTTCCGCTGGAATTTCTCTCCGGACAGAGGTGAGGAAGGAAAAAAGCAGTGGGGGCCGGGACAAGAGGGGTATCTCAGGCAGGACAATGGAAAGCTTCCGGAAGAGCGCCCGGGGACATGATCACCCTGGCTGGCCTGCAGTCACCAAGTTCGCCTGCGTGCTGTCGCTGGTGTGGCTCCACGGCCCTTCCTCTAGGCTTTCAAGCCTTTGTATATATTCAGGTGTTTTACCTGGGAAGGGTGGGAACAGTTCAGCAGCAGCTGGCCTGGGGCTCAGCTCACCTTTATTCAGAGATGCCTCGGCACGGTCCCCCAGCTTTGCAATGAGGACGCTCCTTGCATGGGGTGTGGGTTGCTGGCTGTATGGGAGATGATTCCCCACCTCTGACCAATTTCAGAATTGTTTACCGCTGGAGCAAGTGCCCTGATAGTGTTTTCCTCTGTATAACTGGTGGGTACAGGTTTTTTTTTCGTTTATGGTTCAAGTTAGATTTTATTCCTCTTTTATGTATTTATAGATATAAGCATGGAAATAATTCATTCCTATAAATACATGTGTGTGAAGGGAAGAACTTTTTTCGGTTTTATTTTTAAATTTTATATTTTAACATTTTGAAATTTAATTTTATTTACTTTTTTATACAGCGGGTTATTATTAGTTATGTATTTTATGCATATACATGTATACAGGTCAATCTCAAACTCCCAACTCATCCCACCACCACCACCCCATGGCTTCCCACACATGGTGTCCATACGTTTGTCCTCTACCTCTGTGTCTCTATTTCTTCCCTGCAAACCAGTTCATCTGTACCATTTTTTAGGTTCCACATATATGCATTAATATACAATATTTGTTTTCCTCTTTCTGACTTACTTCATTCTGTATGACAGTCTCTAGATCCATCGATGTCTCTACAAATGACCCAGTTTCATTCCTTTTTATGGCCGAGTAATATTCCATTTTATATATGTACCCCATCTTTATCCATTCATCTGTCTGTGGGCATTTAGGTTGCTTCCATTACCTGGCTATTGTAAATAGTGCTGCAGTGAACCTTGTGGTGAATGTGCCATTTTGATTTATGGTTGTCTGTGGGTATATGCCCAAAAGTGGGATTGCTGGGTCAGATGGTAATTCTATTTCTAGTTTTTTAAAGGAAACTCCATACTGTTCTCCATAGTGACTGTATCAATTTACATTCCCACCAATAGTGGAAGAGGGCTCCTTTTGTCCACACCCTCCCCAGAATTTGTTGTCTGTAGATTTTCTGATGATGCCGATTCTAACAGGTGTGAGGTGATACCTCATTGTAGTTTTGATTTGCATTTCTCTAATAATTAGTGCTCTTGAGCAGCTTTTCATGTGCGTCTTGGCCATCTCTGTGTCTTCTTTGAAGAAACGTCTCTTTAGATCTTCTGCCCATTTTTTTATTGGGTTTTTTGTTTTTTTAATAAGCTGCATGAGCTGTTTATATATATTGGAGATTAAACCTTTGTCCTTTGATTCGTTTGCAACTATTTTCGCCCCTTCTGAGGGATGCCTTTTTCCATGCCCGTGTTTTTAACCAAAAAAGAAAGAAAGAAAAAGAAGCAGAACACTAATGTGCATAAAATATGCCTTTTGAAACGGTCGTTTTGAAATATGGACGTCCTTTAAATTTTTTGGTCGATATGTGCCCCCAGGTTTTCTTTTCAGGGCAGGTGTCATTTACAGGCCTGCAATGATTTTGAATATCTACTGACCATTAGCACTGGGATTAATGCTGCTGTTGTGTGAAACGGCCACTAGGTGGCAGCAGTTCTCCCTTAACACATCTGGTTACTAGGGCAACAGAGCCTCAAAGGATGTCATGTTCTAGATTGGAATTTAGAATGGAATGTGCCAGGAGAAAGCCCCTCAAGTTTGACTCCCTACTTCTTATTCGTATTTTTAATTTTTTTTTTTATTTTTTATTATAGAAAGTTTGATTACAATGTTTGGGTTGTCGTAGGTGTGGAAGATGTGGTTCTTTTACACATATACAGATGTCTGTTCTTCCTGGGATCCTTTTCCCATGTACGTTATGACAGAATGTTGAGTAGTCTTCTCTTGGTATTCCGTAGGTCTTTGGTGATTATATATGTCACCTGTGTTTGTATATGTCTGTTAACCCCGATATCGTAATGAAACCAATCCTCACACCTTTCCATTGGTGAACCATAAGTTTGTTTAATGAATCTATGATTGCACTTCTCAGTGGAAATGACTGCCCTGGTTTCTATTTTAGGTAACACCTATAAGTGATATGAAATGATATGTGTCTTTCACTTTCTGACTTACTCCAAGTCACGTGATTACCTCTAGACTCATCTACGGTGCTGCAAATGGCATTGTGTCCTTATTTTCCTTGGCTTCTATTCTGCGTTAGCGAGGTCCATTTTCAACAATGTGATTCCCTGAGGGTTGTGGATTAGCTGACCTGGGCAGCCTTACCCTGCCGGCCGGCCCTCCCCAGGTCTGCCTGGTTGAGGTCAATATAAACAGCGCTCCAGGCAGCAATAGCCCCTGAAGCTGTGCCTGACTCCATATTCTCTGCCCCGTCAGCAGTCTCGGGGCTGTGCTGGTGGGAGGGAGTGAGGGGCCACAGCTTTGTTGGTGGCCCGCTGTGAGTGGGGTTCTGCTGGCCTTTCTGCAGGAGTTGCCAGGCTGCCACCTGTAAAGAGGAGGATGTGTCACCCATACCTTCTGCTGGAATTTCTCTCCGGACAGAGGTGAGGAAGGAAAAAAGCAGTGGGGGCCGGGACAAGAGGGGTATCTCAGGCAGGACAATGGAAAGCTTCCGGAAGAGCGCCCGGGGCCAGGATCACCCTGGCCGGCCTGCAGTCACCAAGTTGGCCTGCGTGCTGTCGCTGGTGTGGCTCCACGGCCCTTCCTCTAGGCTTTCAAGCCTTTGTACATATTCAGGTGTTTTACCTGGGAAGGGTGGGAACAGTTAAGCAGCAGCTGGCCTGGGGCTCAGCTCACCTTTATTCAGAGATGCCTCGGCACGGTCCCCCAGCTTTGCAATGAGGACGCTCCTTGCATGGGGGGTGGGTTGCTGGCTGTATGGGAGATGATTCCCCACCTCTGACCAATTTCAGAATTGTTTACCGCTGGAGCAAGTGCCCTGATAGGGTTTTCCTCTGTATAACTGGTGGGTTCAGGTTTTTTTTTTCGTTTATGTTTCAAGTTAGATTTTATTCCTCTTTTATGTATTTATAGATATAAGCATGGAAATAATTTATTCCTATAAATACATCTGTGTGAAGGGAAGAAGTTTTTTCTGTTTTATTTTTAAATTCTATATTTTAAAATTTTGAAATTTAATTTTATTTACTTTTTTATACAGCGGTTTATTATTAGTTATGTATTTTATGCATATACAGGTATTCAGGTCATTCTCAAACTCCCAACTCATCCCACCACCACCACCCCATGGCTTCCCACACTCGGTGTCCATACGTTTCTTCTCTACCTCTGTGTCTCTATTTCTTACATGCAAACCAGTTCATCTGTACCATTTTTTAGGTTCCACATATATGCATTAGTATACAATATTTGTTTTCCCCTTTCTGACTTACTTCATTCTGTATGACAGTCTCTAGATCCATCGATGTCTCTACAAATGACCCAGTTTCATTCCTTTTTATGGCCGAGTAATATTCCGTTTTATATATGTACCCCATCTTTATCCATTCATCTGTCTGTGGGCATTTAGGTTGCTTCCATTACCTGGCTATTGTAAATAGTGCTGCAGTGAACCTTGTGGTGAATGTGCCTTTTTGATTTATGGTTGTGTGTGGGTATATGCCCAAAAGTGGGATTGCTGGGTCAGATGGTAATTCTATTTCTAGTTTTTTAAAGGAAACTCCATACTGTTCTCCATAGTGACTGTATCAATTTACATTCCCACCAATAGTGGAAGAGGGCTCCTTTTGTCCACACCCTCCCCAGAATTTATTGTCTATAGATTATCTGATGATGCCGATTCTAACAGGTGTGAGGTGATACCTCATTGTAGTTTTAGTTTGCATTTCTCTAATAATTAGTGCTCTTGAGCAGCTTTTCATGTGCGTCTTGGCCATCTCTGTGTCTTCTTTGAAGAAACGTCTCTTTAGATCTTCTACCCATTTTTGTATTGGGTTGTTTGTTTTTTTAATAAGCTGCATGAGCTGTTTATATATATACTGGAGATTAAACCTTTGTCCATTGATTCGTTTGGAACTATTTTCGCCCCTTCTGAGGGATGCCTTTTTCCATTCCCGTGTTTTTAACCAAAAAAGAAATAAAGAAAAAGAAGCAGAACACTAATGTGCATAAAATATGCCTTTTGAAACGGTCGTTTTGAAATATGGACGTCCTTTGAATTTTTTGGTCGATATGTGACCCCAGGATTTGTTTTCAAGGGCAGGTGTCATTTACAGGCCTGCAATGATTTTGAATATCAACTGACCATTAGCACTGGGATTAAAGCTGCTGTTGTGTGAAACGGCCACTAGGTAGCAGCAGTTCTCCCTTAACACATCTTGTTAGTAGGGCAACAGAGCCTCAATGTATGTCGTGTTCTAGATTGGAATTTAGAATGGAATGTGCCAGGTGAAAGCCCCTCAAGTTTGACTCCCTACTTCTTGTTCGTATTTTTAATTTAATTTTTTTTATTTTTTATTATAGCATGTTTGATTACAATGTTTGGCTTGTTGTAGGTGTGGAAAATGTGGTTCTTTTACACATATACAGATGTCTGTTCTTCCTGGGATCCTTTTCACATGTACGTTATGACAGAATATTGAGTAGTCTTCTCTTGGTATTCCGTAGGTCTTTGGTGATTATATATGTCACCTCTGTTTGTATATGTCTGTTAACCCCGATATCGTAATGAAACCAATCCTCACACCTTTCCATTGGTGAACCATAAGTTTGTTTAATGAATCTATGATTGCCCTTCTCCGTGGAAATATCTCCCCTGGTATCCATTTTTAGGTAACACGTATAAGTGATATGATACAATATGTGTCTTTCACATTCTGACTTACTACAAGTCACGTGATTACCTCTAGACTCATCTATGGTGCTGCAAATGGCATTGTGTCCGTTTTTTCCTTGGCTTCTATTCTGCCTTAGCGAGGTCCATTTTCAACAATGTGATTCACTGAGGGTTGTGGATTAGCTGACCTGGGCAGCCTTACCCTGCCGGCCGGCTCTCCCCAGGTGAGCCTGTTTCAGGTCAATATAAACAGCGCTCCAGGCAGTAATAGCCCCTGAAGCTGTGCCTCACTCCATATTCTCTGCCCCGTCAGAAGTCTCGATGCTGTGCTGGTGGGAGGGAGTGAGTGGCCACAGCTTTGTGGGTGGCCCGGTGTGAGTGGGGCTCTACTGGCCTTTCTGCAGGAGTTGCCAGGCTGCCACCTGTAAAGAAGAGGATGTGTCACCCATACGTTTTGCTGGAATTTCTCACTGGACAGAGGTGAGGAAGGAAAAAAAGCAGTGGGGGCCCGGACAGGAGGGGTATCCCAGTCAGGGCAATGGAAAGCTTCCGGAAGAGCGCCCGGGGCCAGGACGACCCTGGCTGGCCTGCCGGCACCAAGTAGCCGTGCGTGCTGTCGCTGGTGTGGCTTTGCTGCCCTTCCTGTAGGCTTTCAAGCCCTTGTACATATTCAGGTATTTTACTTTGGAAGGGTGGGAACAGTTCAGCAGCAGTTGGCCTGGGGCTCAGCTCACGTTTAGTCACAGATGCCTCAGCACGGTCCTCCAGCTTTGCAATGAGGACACTTCTTGCGTGGGGAGTGGGTTGCTGGCTCTGTGGGAGAAGATTCCCCACCACTGACCAATTTCATAATTGTTTACTGCTGGAGCAAGTGCCCTGATAGTGTTTTCCTCTGTATAACTGGTGGGCTCACGGTTTTTATTTTTTTTTCTTTTATGGTCAAGTTAGATTTTATTCCTCTATTATGTATTTATAGATATAAGAATGGAAATAATTCATTCCTATAAATACATCTGTGTGAAGGGAAGAACTTTTTTCTGTTTTATTTTTAAATTTTATTTTTTAAAGTTTTGTAATTTAATTTATTTATTTTTTTATACAGCAGGTTATTATTAGTTATGTAGTTTATGCATATACCTGTATACAGGTCAATCCCAATCTCCCAACTCATCCCACCAACACCACCTCATGGCTTCCCACACTTGGTGTCCATACGTTTGTTCTCTACCTCTGTGTCTCTATTTCTTCCCTGCAAACCAGTTCATCTGTACCATTTTTTGTTTCAACATATATGCATTAATATACAATATTTGTTTTCCTCTTTCTGACTTACTTCATTCTGTATGACAGTCTCTAGATCCATCGATGTCTCTACAAATGACCCAGTTTCATTCCTTTTTATCGCTGAGTAATATTCCATTTTATATATGTACTAAATCTTTATCAATTCATCTGTCTGTGGGCATTTAGGTTGCTTCCATTACCTGGCTATTGTAAATAGTGCTGCAGTGAACATTGTGGTGAATGTGCCTATTTGATTTATGGTATTCTCTGGGTATATGCCCAGAAGTGGGATTGCTGGATCAGATGGTAATTCTATTTCTAGTTTTTTTAAGGAAACTCCATACTGTTCTGCATAGTGACTGTATCAATTTACATTCCCACCAATAGTGGAAGAGGGCTCCTTTTGTCCACACCCTCCCAAGAATTTGTTGTTTGTAGATTTTCTGATGATGCCGATTCTAAGAGGTGTGAGGTGATACCTCATTGTAGTTTTGATTTGCATTTCTGAAATAATTAGTGTTGTTGAGCACCTTTGCATGTGTGTTTTCGCTATCACTGTGCCGTCTATGAAGAAACGTCTCTTATAGTGGGTTTGAGCTGATTCTCAATGCCGTGTTTATGCCATTCTAGACACAGTTGATTCCCTTACGGAGACATATCAATACATAGGTTTTAAGATTCTTACTAGTCAGATATATTCCTTTGCGGGGAATATGTTGTTTTGAGTCCCTGTCACTGAGGAAGGTGTAAGTCTTGTTTATTCCGTATTTTGTTTTTGGATCGGTACCTGTGCTTATATCAAACTCTTGTTTTATGCATCACCCCACCTCTCCTTCCCCCTTAAGCAGGCATAAGTGTGTTTTCTAAATGTGAGACTCTGTTCACTTTCCTAACTCAGTTCATGTGTAGCCATGTTTACAGGATATTCATAAGTGCTATCTTATGATAAGTTTATTTTTCTGTGTGACTTATATCACTTAGAATCATTGTAACTGAATCTACTCACATTGGTGCTCCTGGTCTTATGACATTGATTTAATGGCTGAGCGATATTCCATCGTACGTAAGTACCACAATTTTTTAACCATTTTTATATTTCCTGGGTTATTTAAGGTGTACCCAAGTTGAGGTTCTTGTAAGCAGTGCAGCCCTAAATTTGGGTGTGGTTCTGTCATATTGATTTTCAGTTTTCCCAAGGTATATTCCCTAGACTGGAAATGCCCTTGGCTCTGTAGCTGTTGTTTACTTGTTTAAGGGAACACAATGCACTCCACCAGTGAGGCAGTTGGCAATTTACATCCCGCCCATCAGCATAAAAAGGCTCCTATTCTCCAGGGCCTGTCATGCCTTTCTGGTTTTTACATATTTTGTGGATGTCCCTTTTGACCGGTGGGAAGAGATACTTCTTTGAAGTGCAGACTTGCATTGCCCGCTTGCTTTCTTGGCCAAAAACGGCGTATGAGTTTTTTCCTGATCATATTCAGGAGAAAACGCATATGCCCTTTTTGGCCAAGTGCATCATTGTCGAAGTTGTGCCCCTCTTCCTGTGCTTCACAGGCGATTCCTACGTACCTCTTGAAATCAGTTTCCTGCTATTCTGCCTCGCTTTCAAGCCGGCCACGTTGCCTTCCCTCAGCAGACTTTTGGTCGATAGTTGTCCTTTATTACTCTGCCATTCTGTGAATTTCTGTGCCCCTGAGCTCCAGTTTTCAACACTTTTTTTGTGAGCTGAACGCAAGTACAAAATATTGGTTTAGGATCTATACTGGTTCCCGGCGGGTGTCTGAGACTTTGGTTAATTCTTCTTCCTGCCGGGATATCAGAGTGACATGTGCCCGTCCAAATGCCTAACAGCTACTCTCTCATTGGTTCTCCCTCTTCCCTTCCATCCTCTGCCAAATTGGCAACCGGTGCGAACCAGGAGCTTAAAGGGGCTGTCTCTCCAAGTTGGGAGATTGATAGTAAAGCAGTTGGAAAGTCAAACCGGAGCACCAGGAGAGGGACTACTCGTTGAGTTTTAGAAACATTTTGTATTCACAGTGTGTCCATTTTCTAGGTTTCCCGTACATGTTATAGCTGTAGTAATATTCCCTTCAACATGGAGAGTTGGGACCCATGGAATGGGGTCCATGCATTTTTGCTTTAAAGGGTCTGCATTTGCTCACCCAATCTCACCAATCCTCTCAGTCCCAAGTGTCCAGCCTTATGCCACATCCAGCTGTCATTTTAGATAGGGTCATTCCAGGTTTCGTCAGAGACCCTGAAGGAATTGTAAATGATTTCCCTGTTTCTTTTGATTAGTTTTTGAAATTCGTTTTTATAGTGGGTTTGAGCTGATTCTCGCTGCCATGTTTATGCCATTCTAGACACACTTTATTCCCTTACGGACATATATCAATACATAGGTTTTAAGATTTTTACTAGTCAGATATATTCCTATGCAGGAAATATGGGGTTTTGAGTACCTTTCACTGGGAAAGGTTTAGGTGTTGTCTATTCCATAGTTGGTTTTTGGAACGGCACCTGTTGTTATATCAAACTCTGGTTTTATGCATCACCCCACCTCTCCTTCCCCCTTAAGCAGGCATAAGAGTGTTTTCCAAATGTGAGACTGTGTTCTCTTTCCTAACTCACTTAAACTGTAGCCATGATTACAGGATCTGCATAAGTGATATGTTATGATAAGTTTCCTTTTCTGTTTGACTTATTTCACTTAAAATCCTCGTACATGAATCCACTCATTTTGCTGCTACTCGTCTTATGACATTGATATCATGGCTGAGGGATATTCCATCATACGTAATTACCACAATTTCTTGAACCATTTTTTCTTTCCTGGGATATTTAAGGTGTACAGAGGTTGAGATTCTTGTAAGTAGTGCAGCCCTAAATTTTGGAGTGACACTGTCTTATTGATTTTCAGTTTTCCCTAGGTATATTCCCTAGACAGGAAGTGCCCTTGGCTCTGTAGCTCTGTTGTTTACTTGTTTTAGGGAACACAACGCACTTCTCCAGAGAGGCAGTTGGCAATTTACATCCCGCCCATCCGCATAACTAGGCTCCCTGTTCTCCAGGGCCTGTCTTGCCTTTCTGGTTTTTACACATTTTGTGGATGTCCCTTTTGACTGGTGGGAAGTGAAACTTCTTTGTAGTGCAGATTTGCATTGCCCGCTTGCTTTCTTGGCCAAAAAGGGGGTATGCGTTTTCTCCTGAAGTGCGTCATTGTCGAAGTTGTGCCCCTCTGCCTGTGCTTTAAAGGCGATTCCAACGTACCTCTTGAAATCTGTTTCCTGCTATTCTGCCTCGCTTTCAAGTCCGCCTCGTTGCCTTCCCTCAAGAGATTTTTGGACGACAGTTGTCCTTTATTACTCTGCCAGTTTGTGAATTGCTGTGCCCCTGTGCTCCATTTTTCAACTCGTTTTTGTGAGCTGTACGCAAGTCCAAAATTTTGGTTCAGGACCTATACTGGTTCCCGGTGGGTGGCTGAGACTCTGGTTAATTCTTCTTCCTGCCGGGAAATTAGAGTGACATGTGCCCGTCCAAATGTCTAACAGCTACTCTCTCATTGGTTCTCCCTCTTCCCTTCCATCCTCTGCCAAATAGGCAACCTGTGCGAACCAGGAGGTTAAAGGGGCTGTCTCTCCAAGTTGGGAGATTGATAGGAAAGCAGTTGCAAAGTCAAAACGGAGCACCAGGAGAGGGACATCTCGTTGAGTTTTAGAAACCTTTTGTATTCAGTGTGTGTCCATTCTCTAGGTTTCCCGTACATGTTATAGCTGTAGTAATATTCCCTTCAACATGGAGAGTTGGGACCCATGGAATGGGGGACATGCATTTTTGCTTTAAAGGGTCTGCATTTGCTCACCCAATCTCACCAATCCTCTCAGTCCCAAGTGTCCAGCCTTATGCCACATCCAGCTCTCATTGTAGATAGGGTCATTCCAGGTTTCATCAGAGACCCTGAAGGAAATGTAAAGAATTTCCCTGTTTTTTGGTTTTGTTTTTGAAATTCCTTTTTATAGTGGGTTTGAGCTGATTCTCACTGCCATGTTTATGCCAGTCTAGACACACGTGATTCCCTTACAGAGACATATCAATACATAGGTTTTAAGATTCTTACTAGTCAGATCTATTCCTCTGCGGGAAAAATGGGGTTTTGAGTCCCTTTCACTGAGGAAGGTGTAGGTCTTGTCTATTCCACTGTTGGTTTTAGAAATGGTTCCTGTGCTTATATCAAACTCTGGTTTTATGCATCACCCCACCTCTCCTTTCCCCTTAAGCAGGCATAACAGTGTTTTCTAAATGTGAGACTCTGTTCTCTTTCCTAACTCAGTTTATGTGTAGCCATGTTTACAGGATCTTCATAAGTGATATCTTATGAGAAGTTTCTTTTTCTGTGTGACTTATTTCACTTAGAATCATCGTACCTGAATCCACTCACTTTGCTGCTCCTGGTCTTATGACATTGATTTCATGGCTGAGGGATATTCCGTCGTACATAAATACCACAGTTTTTTGAACCATTTTTATATTTCCTGGGATATTTAAGGTGTACCCAAGTTGAGGTTCTTGTAAGCAGTGCAGCCCTAAATTTGGGGGTGGCTCTGTCTTATTGATTTTCAGTTTTCCCAAGGTATATTCCCTAGACTGGAAGTGCCCTTGGCTCTGTAGCTCTGTTGATTACTTGTTTTAGGGAACGCAATGCACTCCTCCAGTGAGGCAGTTGGCAATTTACATCCTGCCCATCAGAATAACAAGGCTCCCTGTTCTCCAGGGCCTGTCTTGCCTTTCTGGTTTTCACACATTTTGTGGATGTCCCTTTTGACCGGTGGGAAGTGATACGTCTTTGTAGTGCAGATTTGCATTGCCCGCTTGCTTGCTTGGCCAAAAAGGGCGTATGCGTTTTCTCCTGAATATATTCAGGAGAAAACGCATATGCCCTTTTTGGCCAAGTACGTCATTGTCGAAGTTGTGCCCCTCTTCCTGTGCTTGAAAGGCGATTCCAACGTACCTCTTGAAATCTGTTTCCTGCTATTCTGCCTGGCTTTCAAGTCCGCCACGTTGCCTTCCCTCAACAGATTTTTGGACGATAGTTGTCCTTTATTACTCTGCCAGTTTGTGAATTGCTGTGCCCCTGAGCTCCATTTTTCAACTCGTTTTTTGTGAGCTGTACGCAAGTCCAAAATTTTGGTTCAGGACCTATACTGGTTCCCGGTGGGTGGCTGTGACTCTGGTTAATTCTTCTTCCTGCCGGAAAATTAGAGTGACATGTGCCCGTCCAAATGCCTAACAGCTACTCTCTCATTGGTTCTCCCTCTTCCCTTCCATCCTCTGCCAATTTGGCAACCTCTGCGAACCAGGAGGTTAAAGGGGTTGTCTCTCCAAGTTGGGAGATTGATAGTAAAGCAGTTGGAAGGTCAAACCGGAGCACCAGGAGAGGGACTACTCGTTGACTTTTAGAAACCATTTGTATTCACAGTGTGTCCATTCTCTAGGTTTCCCGTACATGTTATAGCTGTAGTAATATTCCCTTCAACATGGAGAGTTGGGACCCATGGAATGGGGGCCATGCATTTTTGCTTTAAAGGGTCTGCATTTGCTCACCCAATCTCACCAATCCTCTCAGTCCCAAGTGTCCAGCCTTATGCCACATCCAGCTGTCATTGTAGATAGGGTCATTCCAGGTTTCATCAGAGACCCTGAAGGAAATGTAAAGAATTTCCCTGTTTTTTGGTTTTGTTTTTGAAATTCCTTTTTATAGTCGGTTTGAGCTGATTCTCGCTGCCATGTTTATGCCAGTCTAGACACACTTGATTCCCTTACAGAGACATATCAATACATAGATTTTAAGATTCTTACTAGTCAGATCTATTCCTCTGCGGGAAATATGGGGTTTTGAGTCCCTTTCACTGAGGAAGGTGTAGGTCTTGTCTATTCCACAGTTGGTTTTAGAAATGGTACCTGTGCTTATATCAAACTCTGGTATTATGCATCACCCCACCTCTCCTTTCCACTTAAGCAGGCATAAGAGTGTTTTCTAAATGTGAGACTCTGTTCTCTTTCCTAACTCAGTTCATGTGTAGCCATGTTTACAGGATCTTCATAAGTGATATCTTATGAGAAGTTTCTTTTTCTGTGTGACTTATTTCACTTAGAATCATCGTACCTGAATCCACTCACTTTGCTGCTCCTGGTCTTATGACATTGATTTCATGGCTGAGGGATATTCCGTCGTACATAAATACCACAGTTTTTTGAACCATTTTTATATTTCCTGGGATATTTAAGGTGTACCCAACTTGAGGTTCCTGTAAGCAGTGCAGCCCTAAATTTGGGGGTGGCCCTGTCTTATTGATTTTTAGTTTTCCCAATGTATATTCCCTAGACTGGATGTGCCCTTGGCTCTGTAGCTCTGTGGATTACTTCTTTTAGGTAACGCAATGCACTCATCCAGTGAGGCAGTTGGCAATTTACATCCCGCCCATCAGCATAACAAGGCTCCCTGTTCTCCAGGGCCTGTCTTGCCTTTCTGGTTTTTACACATTTTGTGGATGTCCCTTTTGACCGGTGGGAAGTGATACTTCTTTGTAGTGCAGATTTGCATTGCCCGCTTGCTTGCTTGGCCAAAAAGGGCGTATGCATTTTCTCCTGAATATATTCAGAAGAAAACGCTTACGCCCTTTTTGGCCCAGTGCGTCACTGTGGAAGTTGTGCCCCTCTTCCTGTGCTTTAAAGGCGATTCCAACGTACCTCTTGAAATCTGTTTCCTGCTATTCTGCCTGGCTTTCAAGTCCGCCTCGTTGCCTTCCCTCAACAGATTTTTGGACGATAGTTGTCCTTTATTACTCTGCCAGTTTGTGAATTGCTGTGCCCCTGTGCTCCATTTTTCAACTCGTTTTTTGTGAGCTGTACGCAAGTCCAAAATTTTGGTTCAGGACCTATACTTGTTCCCGGTGGGTGGCTGAGACTCTGGTTAATTCTTCTTCCTGCCGGGAAATTAGAGTGACATGTGCCCGTCCAAATGTCTAACAGCTACTCTCTCATTGGTTCTCCCTCTTCCCTTCCATCCTCTGCCAAATTGGCAACCTGTGCGAACCAGGAGGTTAAAGGGGCTGTCTCTCCAAGTTGGGAGATTGATAGGAAAGCAGTTGCAAAGTCAAACCGGAGCACCAGGAGAGGGACTTCTCGTTGAGTTTTAGAAACCTTTTGTATTCACTGTGTGTCCATTCTCTAGGTTTCCCGTACATGTTATATCTGTAGTAATATTCCCTTCAACATGGAGAGTTGGGACCCATGGAATGGGGGCCATGCATTTTTGCTTTAAAGGGTCTGCATTTGCTCACCCAATCTCACCAATCCTCTCAGTCCCAAGTGTCCAGCCTTATGCCACTTCCAGCTGTCATTGTAGATAGGGTCATTCCAGGTTTCATCAGAGACCCTGAAGGAAATGTAAAGAATTTCCCTGTTTTTTGGTTTTGTTTTTGAATTTCCTTTTTATAGTGGGTTTCAGCTGATTCTCACTGCCATGTTTATGCCAGTCTAGACACATTTGATTCCCTTACAGAGACATATCAATACATAGGTTTTAAGATTCTTACTAGTCAGATCTATTCCTCTGCGGGAAATATGGTGTTTTGAGTCCCTTTCACTGAGGAAGGTTTAGGTCTTGTCTATTCCACAGTTGGTTTTAGAAATGGTACCTGTGCTTATATCAAACTCTGGTTTTATGCATCACCCCACCTCTCCTTTCCCCTTAAGCAGGCATAAGAGTGTTTTCTAAATGTGAGACTCTGTTCTCTTTCCTAACTCAGTTCATGTGTAGCCATGTTTACAGGATCTTCATAAGTGATATCTTATGAGAAGTTTCTTTTTCTGTGTGACTTATTTCACTTAGAATCATCGTACCTGAATCCACTCACTTTGCTGCTCCTGGCCTTATGACATTGATTTCATGGCTGAGGGATATTCCGTCGTACATAAATACCACAGTTTTTTGAACCATTTTTATATTTCCTTGGATATTTAAGGTGTACACAAGTTGAGGTTCCTGTAAGCAGTGCAGCCCTAAATTTGGGGGTGGCCCTGTCTTATTGATTTTCAGTTTTCCCAATGTATATTCCCTAGACTGGATGTGCCCTTGGCTCTGTAGCTCTGTTGATTACTTCTTTTAGGGAACGCAATGCACTCCTCCAGTGAGGCAGTTGGCAATTTACATCCCGCCCATCAGCATAACAAGGCTCCCTGTTCTCCAGGGCCTGTCTTGCCTTTCTGGTTTTTACACATTTTGTGGATGTCCCTTTTGACCGGTGGGAAGTGATACTTCTTTGTAGTGCAGATTTGCATTGCCCGCTTGCTTGCTTGGCCAAAAAGGGCGTATGCATTTTCTCCTGAATATATTCAGAAGAAAACGCTTACGCCCTTTTTGGCCCAGTGTGTCACTGTCGAAGTTGTGCCCCTCTTCCTGTGCTTTAAAGGCGATTCCAACGTACCTCTTGAAATCTGTTTCCTGCTATTCTGCCTGGCTTTCAAGTCCGCCTCGTTGCCTTCCCTCAACAGATTTTTGGACGATAGTTGTCCTTTATTACTCTGCCAGTTTGTGAATTGCTGTGCCCCTGTGCTCCATTTTTCAACTCGTTTTTTGTGAGCTGTACGCAAGTCCAAAATTTTGGTTCAGGACCTATACTGGTTCCCAGTGGCTGGCTGAGACTCTGGTTAATTCTTCTTCCTGCCGGGAAATTAGAGTGACATGTGCCCGTCCAAATGTCTAACAGCTACTCTCTCATTGGTTCTCCCTCTTCCCTTCCATCCTCTGCCAAATTGGCAACCTGTGCGAACCAGGAGGTTAAAGGGGCTGTCTCTCCAAGTTGGGAGATTGATAGGAAAGCAGTTGCAAAGTCAAACCGGAGCACCAGGAGAGGGACTTCTCGTTGAGTTTTAGAAACCTTTTGTATTCACTGTGTGTCCATTCTCTAGGTTTCCCGTACATGTTATATCTGTAGTAATATTCCCTTCAACATGGAGAGTTGGGACCCATGGAATGGGGGCCATGCATTTTTGCTTTAAAGGGTCTGCATTTGCTCACCCAATCTCACCAATCCTCTCAGTCCCAAGTGTCCAGCCTTATGCCACTTCCAGCTGTCATTGTAGATAGGGTCATTCCAGGTTTCATCAGAGACCCTGAAGGAAATGTAAAGAATTTCCCTGTTTTTTGGTTTTGTTTTTGAATTTCCTTTTTATAGTGGGTTTCAGCTGATTCTCACTGCCATGTTTATGCCAGTCTAGACACATTTGATTCCCTTACAGAGACATATCAATACATAGGTTTTAAGATTCTTACTAGTCAGATCTATTCCTCTGCGGGAAATATGGGGTTTTGAGTCCCTTTCACTGAGGAAGGTGTAGGTCTTGTCTATTCCACAGTTGGTTTTAGAAATGGTACCTGTGCTTATATCAAACTCTGGTTTTATGCATCACCCCACCTCTCCTTTCCCCTTAAGCAGGCATAAGAGTGTTTTCTAAATGTGAGACTCTGTTCTCTTTCCTAACTCAGTTCATGTGTAGCCATGTTTACAGGATCTTCATAAGTGATATCTTATGAGAAGTTTCTTTTTCTGTGTGACTTATTTCACTTAGAATCATCGTACCTGAATCCACTCACTTTGCTGCTCCTAGACTTATGACATTGATTTCATGGCTGAGGGATATTCCGTCGTACATAAATACCACAGTTTTTTGAACCATTTTTATATTTCCTGGGATATTTAAGGTGTACCCAAGTTGAGGTTCTTGTAAGCAGTGCAGCCCTAAATTTGGGTGTGGCTCTGTCTTATTGATTTTCAGTTTTCCCAAGGTATATTCCCTAGACTGGAAGTGCCCTTGGCTCTGTATCTCTGTTGTTTACTTGTTTTAGGGAACGCAATGCACTCCTCCAGTGAGGCAGTTGGCAATTTACATCCCGCCCATCAGCATAAAAAGGCTCCCAGTTCTCCAGGGCCTGTCTTGCCTTTCTGGTTTTTACACATTTTGTGGATGTCCCTTTTGACCGGTGGGAAGTGATACTTCTTTGTAGTGCAGATTTGCATTGCCCGCTTGCTTGCTTGGCCAAAAAGGGCGTATGCGTTTTCTCCTGAATATATTCAGGAGAAAACGCATACGCCCTTTTTGGCCAAGTACGTCATTGTCGAAGTTGTGCCCCTCTTCCTGTGCTTTAAAGGCGATTCCAACGTACCTCTTGAAATCTGTTTCCTGCTATTCTGCCTGGCTTTCAAGTCCGCCACGTTGCCTTCCCTCAACAGATTTTTGGACGATAGTTGTCCTTTATTACTCTGCCAGTTTGTGAATTGCTGTGCCCCTGAGCTCCATTTTTCAACTCGTTTTTTGTGAGCTGTACGCAAGTCCAAAATCTTGGTTCAGGACCTATACTGGTTCCCGGTGGGTGGCTGTGACTCTGGTTAATTCTTCTTCCTGCCGGAAAATTAGAGTGACATGTGCCCGTCCAAATGCCTAACAGCTACTCTCTCATTGGTTCTCCCTCTTCCCTTCCATCCTCTGCCAATTTGGCAACCTCTGCGAACCAGGAGGTTAAAGGGGTTGTCTCTCCAAGTTGGGAGATTGATAGTAAAGCAGTTGGAAGGTCAAACCGGAGCACCAGGAGAGGGACTACTCGTTGAGTTTTAGAAACCTTTTGTATTCACAGTGTGTCCATTCTCTAGGTTTCCCGTACATGTTATAGCTGTAGTAATATTCCCTTCAACATGGAGAGTTGGGACCCATGGAATGGGGGCCATGCATTTTTGCTTTAAAGGGTCTGCATTTGCTCACCCAATCTCACCAATCCTCTCAGTCCCAAGTGTCCAGCCTTATGCCACATCCAGCTGTCATTGTAGATAGGGTCATTCCAGGTTTCATCAGAGACCCTGAAGGAAATGTAAAGAATTTCCCTGTTTTTTGGTTTTGTTTTTGAAATTCCTTTTTATAGTGGGTTTGAGCTGATTCTCGCTGCCATGTTTATGCCAGTCTAGACACACTTGATTCCCTTACAGAGACATATCAATACATAGATTTTAAGATTCTTACTAGTCAGATCTATTCCTCTGCGGGAAATATGGGGTTTTGAGTCCCTTTCACTGAGGAAGGTGTAGGTCTTGTCTATTCCACAGTTGGTTTTAGAAATGGTACCTGTGCTTATATCAAACTCTGGTATTATGCATCACCCCACCACTCCTTTCCACTTAAGCAGGCATAAGAGTGTTTTCTAAATGTGAGACTCTGTTCTCTTTCCTAACTCAGTTCATGTGTAGCCATGTTTACAGGATCTTCATAAGTGATATCTTATGAGAAGTTTCTTTTTCTGTGTGACTTATTTCACTTAGAATCATCGTACCTGAATCCACTCACTTTGCTGCTCCTGGTCTTATGACATTGATTTCATGGCTGAGGGATATTCCATCGTACATCAATACCACAGTTTTTTGAACCATTTTTATATTTCCTGGGATATTTAAGGTGTACCCAACTTGAGGTTCCTGTAAGCAGTGCAGCCCTAAATTTGGGGGTGGCCCTGTCTTATTGATTTTTAGTTTTCCCAATGTATATTCCCTAGACTGGATGTGCCCTTGGCTCTGTAGCTCTGTGGATTACTTCTTTTAGGTAACGCAATGCACTCATCCAGTGAGGCAGTTGGCAATTTACATCCCGCCCATCAGCATAACAAGGCTCCCTGTTCTCCAGGGCCTGTCTTGCCTTTCTGGTTTTTACACATTTTGTGGATGTCCCTTTTGACCGGTGGGAAGTGATACTTCTTTGTAGTGCAGATTTGCATTGCCCGCTTGCTTGCTTGGCCAAAAAGGGCGTATGCATTTTCTCCTGAATATATTCAGAAGAAAACGCTTACGCCCTTTTTGGCCCAGTGCGTCACTGTGGAAGTTGTGCCCCTCTTCCTGTGCTTTAAAGGCGATTCCAACGTACCTCTTGAAATCTGTTTCCTGCTATTCTGCCTGGCTTTCAAGTCCGCCTCGTTGCCTTCCCTCAACAGATTTTTGGACGATAGTTGTCCTTTATTACTCTGCCAGTTTGTGAATTGCTGTGCCCCTGTGCTCCATTTTTCAACTCGTTTTTTGTGAGCTGTACGCAAGTCCAAAATTTTGGTTCAGGAACTATACTTGTTCCCGGTGGGTGGCTGAGACTCTGGTTAATTCTTCTTCCTGCCGGGAAATTAGAGTGACATGTGCCCGTCCAAATGTCTAACAGCTACTCTCTCATTGGTTCTCCCTCTTCCCTTCCATCCTCTGCCAAATTGGCAACCTGTGCGAACCAGGAGGTTAAAGGGGCTGTCTCTCCAAGTTGGGAGATTGATAGGAAAGCAGTTGCAAAGTCAAACCGGAGCACCAGGAGAGGGACTTCTCGTTGAGTTTTTGAAACCTTTTGTATTCACTGTGTGTCCATTCTCTAGGTTTCCCGTACATGTTATATCTGTAGTAATATTCCCTTCAACATGGAGAGTTGGGACCCATGGAATGGGGGCCATGCATTTTTGCTTTAAAGGGTCTGCATTTGCTCACCCAATCTCACCAATCCTCTCAGTCCCAAGTGTCCAGCCTTATGCCACTTCCAGCTGTCATTGTAGATAGGGTCATTCCAGGTTTCATCAGAGACCCTGAAGGAAATGGAAAGAATTTCCCTGTTTTTTGGTTTTGTTTTTGAATTTCCTTTTTATAGTGGGTTTCAGCTGATTCTCACTGCCATGTTTATGCCAGTCTAGACACATTTGATTCCCTTACAGAGACATATCAATACATAGGTTTTAAGATTCTTACTAGTCAGATCTATTCCTCTGCGGGAAATATGGGGTTTTGAGTCCCTTTCACTGAGGAAGGTGTAGGTCTTGTCTATTCCACAGTTGGTTTTAGAAATGGTACCTGTGCTTATATCAAACTCTGGTTTTATGCATCACCCCACCTCTCCTTTCCCCTTAAGCAGGCATAAGAGTGTTTTCTAAATGTGAGACTCTGTTCTCTTTCCTAACTCAGTTCATGTGTAGCCATGTTTACAGGATCTTCATAAGTGATATCTTATGAGAAGTTTCTTTTTCTGTGTGACTTATTTCACTTAGAATCATCGTACCTGAATCCACTCACTTTGCTGCTCCTGGTCTTATGACATTGATTTCATGGCTGAGGGATATTCCGTCGTACATAAATACCAGAGTTTTTTGAACCATTTTTATATTTCCTTGGATATTTAAGGTGTACACAAGTTGAGGTTCCTGTAAGCAGTGCAGCCCTAAATTTGGGTGTGGCCCTGTCTTATTGATTTTCAGTTTTCCCAATGTATATTCCCTAGACTGGATGTGCCCTTGGCTCTGTAGCTCTGTTGATTACTTCTTTTAGGGAACGCAATGCACTCCTCCAGTGAGGCAGTTGGCAATTTACATCCCGCCCATCAGCATAACAAGGCTCCCTGTTCTCCAGTGCCTGTCTTGCCTTTCTGGTTTTTACACATTTTGTGGATGTCCCTTTTGAGCGGTGGGAAGTGATACTTCTTTGTAGTGCAGATTTGCATTGCCCGCTTGCTTGCTTGGCCAAAAAGGGCGTATGCATTTTCTCCTGAATATATTCAGAAGAAAACGCTTACGCCCTTTTTGGCCCAGTGCGTCACTGTCGAAGTTGTGCCCCTCTTCCTGTGCTTTAAAGGCGATTCCAACGTACCTCTTGAAATCTGTTTCCTGCTATTCTGCCTGGCTTTCAAGTCCGCCTCGTTGCCTTCCCTCAACAGATTTTTGGACGATAGTTGTCCTTTATTACTCTGCCAGTTTGTGAATTGCTGTGCCCCTGTGCTCCATTTTTCAACTCGTTTTTTGTGAGCTGTACGCAAGTCCAAAATTTTGGTTCAGGACCTATACTGGTTCCCAGTGGGTGGCTGAGACTCTGGTTAATTCTTCTTCCTGCCGGGAAATTAGAGTGACATGTGCCCGTCCAAATGTCTAACAGCTACTCTCTCATTGGTTCTCCCTCTTCCCTTCCATCCTCTGCCAAATTGGCAACCTGTGCGAACCAGGAGGTTAAAGGGGCTGTCTCTCCAAGTTGGGAGATTGATAGGAAAGCAGTTGCAAAGTCAAACCAGAGCACCAGGAGAGGGACTTCTCGTTGAGTTTTAGAAACCTTTTGTATTCACTGTGTGTCCATTCTCTAGGTTTCCCGTACATGTTATATCTGTAGTAATATTCCCTTCAACATGGAGAGTTGGGACCCATGGAATGGGGGCCATGCATTTTTGCTTTAAAGGGTCTGCATTTGCTCACCCAATCTCACCAATCCTCTCAGTCCCAAGTGTCCAGCCTTATGCCACTTCCAGCTGTCATTGTAGATAGGGTCATTCCAGGTTTCATCAGAGACCCTGAAGGAAATGTAAAGAATTTCCCTGTTTTTTGGTTTTGTTTTTGAATTTCCTTTTTATAGTGGGTTTCAGCTGATTCTCACTGCCATGTTTATGCCAGTCTAGACACATTTGATTCCCTTACAGAGACATATCAATACATAGGTTTTAAGATTCTTACTAGTCAGATCTATTCCTCTGCGGGAAATATGGGGTTTTGAGTCCCTTTCACTGAGGAAGGTGTAGGTCTTGTCTATTCCACAGTTGGTTTTAGAAATGGTACCTGTGCTTATATCAAACTCTGGTTTTATGCATCACCCCACCTCTCCTTTCCCCTTAAGCAGGCATAAGAGTGTTTTCTAAATGTGAGACTCTGTTCTCTTTCCTAACTCAGTTCATGTGTAGCCATGTTTACAGGATCTTCATAAGTGATATCTTATGAGAAGTTTCTTTTTCTGTGTGACTTATTTCACTTAGAATCATCGTACCTGAATCCACTCACTTTGCTGCTCCTGGTCTTATGACATTGATTTCATGGCTGAGGGATATTCCGTCGTACATAAATACCACAGTTTTTTGAACCATTTTTATATTTCCTGGGATATTTAAGGTGTACCCAAGTTGAGGTTCTTGTAAGCAGTGCAGCCCTAAATTTGGGGGTGGCTCTGTCTTATTGATTTTCAGTTTTCCCAAGGTATATTCCCTAGACTGGAAGTGCCCTTGGCTCTGTAGCTCTGTTGTTTACTTGATTTAGGGAACGCAATGCACTCCTCCAGTGAGGCAGTTGGCAATTTACATCCCGCCCATCAGCATAAAAAGTCTCCCTGTTCTCCAGGGCCTGTCTTGCCTTTCTGGTTTTTACACATTTTGTGGATGTCCCTTTTGACCGGTGGGAAGTGATACTTCTTTGTAGTGCAGATTTGCATTGCCCGCTTGCTTGCTTGGCCAAAAAGGGCGTATGCGTTTTCTCCTGAATATATTCAGGAGAAAACGCATACGCCCTTTTTGGCCAAGTGCGTCATTGTCGAAGTTGTGCCCCTCTTCCTGTGCTTTAAAGGCGATTCCAACGTACCTCTTGAAATCTGTTTCCTGCTATTCTGCCTCGCTCTCAAGTCCGCCTCGTTGCCTTCCCTCAAGAGATTTTTGGACGACAGTTGTCCTTTATTACTCTGCCGGTTTGTGAATTGCTGTGCCCCTGTGCTCCATTTTTCAACTCGTTTTTTGTGAGCTGTACACAAGTCCAAAATTTTGGTTCAGGACCTATACTGGTTCCCGGTGGGTGGCTGAGAATCTGGTTAATTCTTCTTCCTGCCGGGAAATTAGAGTGACATGTGCCCGTCCAAATGTCTAACAGCTACTCTCTCATTGGTTCTCCCTCTTCCCTTCCATCCTCTGCCAAATTGGCAACCTGTGCGAACCAGGAGGTTAAAGGGGCTGTCTCTCCAAGTTGGGAGATTGACAGGAAAGCAGTTGCAAAGTCAAACCGGAACACCAGGAGAGGGACTTCTCGTTGTGTTTTTGAAACCTTTTGTATTCACTGTGTGTCCATTCTCTAGGTTTCCCGTACATGTTATATCTGTAGTAATATTCCCTTCAACATCGAGAGTTGGGACCCATGGAATGGGGGCCATGCATTTTTGCTTTAAAGGGTCTGCATTTGCTCACCCAATCTCACCAATCCTCTCAGTGCCAAGTGTCCAGCCTTATGCCACTTCCAGCTGTCATTGTAGATAGGGTCATTCCAGGTTTCATCAGAGACCCTGAAGGAAATGTAAAGAATTTCCCTGTTTTTTGGTTTTGTTTTTGAAATTCCTATTTATAATGGGTTTGAGCTAATTCTCGCTGCCATGTTTATGCCAGTCTAGACACACTTGATTCCCTTACAGAGACATATCAATACATAGGTTTTAAGATTCTTACTAGTCAGATCTATTCCTCTGCGGGTAATATGGGGTTTTGAGTCCCTTTCACTGAGGAAGGTGTAGGTCTTGTCTATTCCACAGTTGGTTTTAAAATGGTACCTGTCCTTATATCAAACTCTGGTTTTATGCATCACCCCACCTCTCCTTTCCCCTTAAGCAGGCATAAGAGTGTTTTCTAAATGTGAGACTCTGTTCTCTTTCCTAACTCAGTTCATGTGTAGCCATGTTTACAGGATCTTCATAAGTGATATCTTATGAGAAGTTTCTTTTTCTGTGTGACTTATTTCACTTAGAATCATCATACCTGAATCCACTCACTTTGCTGCTCCTGGTCTTATGACATTGATTTCATGGCTGAGGGATATTCCATCGTACATAAATACCAGAGTTTTTTGAACCATTTTTATATTTCCTGGGATATTTAAGGTGTACCCAAGTTGAGGTTCTTGTAAGCAGTGCAGCCCTAAATTTGGGTGTGGTTCTGTCTTATTGATTTTCAGTTTTCCCAAGGTATATTCCCTAGACTGGATATGCCCTTGGCTCTGTAGCTCTGTTGATTACTTCTTTTAGGGAAAGCAATGCACTCCTCCAGTGAGGCAGTTGGCAATTTACATCCTGCCCATCAGCATAACAAGGCTCCCTGTTCTCCAGGCCCTGTCTTGCCTTTCTTGTTTTTACACATTTTGTGGATGTCCCTTTTGACCGGTGGGAAGTGATACTTCTTTGTAGTGCAGATTTGCATTGCCCGCTTGCTTGCTTGGCCAAAAAGGGGGTATGCGTTTTCTCCTGAATATATTCAGGAGAAAACGCATACGCCCTTTTTGGCCAAGTACGTCATTGTCGAAGTTGTGCCCCTCTTCCTGTGCTTTAAAGGCGATTCCAACGTACCACTTGAAATCTGTTTCCTGCTATTCTGCCTGGCTTTCAAGTCCGCCACGTTGCCTTCCCTCAACAGATTTTTGGACGATAGTTGTCCTTTATTACTCTGCCAGTTTGTGAATTGCTGTGCCCCTGAGCTCCATTTTTCAACTCGTTTTTTGTGAGCTGTACGCAAGTCCAAAATTTTGGTTCAGGACCTATACTGGTTCCCGGTGGGTGGCTGTGACTCTGGTTAATTCTTCTTCCTGCCGGAAAATTAGAGTGACATGTGCCCGTCCAAATGCCTAACAGCTACTCTCTCATTGGTTCTCCCTCTTCCCTTCCATCCTCTGCCAAATTGGCAACCTGTCCGAACCAGGAGGTTACAGGGGTTGTCTCTCCAAGTTGGGAGATTGATAGTAAAGCAGTTGGAATGTCAAACCGGAGCACCAGGAGAGGGACTACTCGTTGAGTTTTAGAAACCTTTTGTATTCACAGTGTGTCCATTCTCTAGGTTTCCCGTACATGTTATAGCTGTAGTAATATTCCCTTCAACATGGAGAGTTGGGACCCAAGGAATGGGGGCCATGCATTTTTGCTTTAAAGGGTCTGCATTTGCTCACCCAATCTCACCAATCCTCTCAGTCCCAAGTGTCCAGCCTTATGCCACATCCAGCTGTCATTGTAGATAGGGTCATTCCAGGTTTCATCAGAGACCCTGAAGGAAATGTAAAGAATTTCCCTGTTTTTAGGTTTTGTTTTTGAAATTCCTTTTTATAGTGGGTTTGAGCTGATTCTCGCTGCCATGTTTATGCCAGTCTAGACACACTTGATTCCCTTACAGAGACATATCAATACATAGATTTTAAGATTCTTACTAGTCACATCTATTCCTCTGCGGGAAATATGGGGTTTTGAGTCCCTTTCACTGAGGAAGATGTAGGTCTTGTCTATTCCACAGTTGGTTTTAGAAATGGTACCTGTGCTTATATCAAACTCTGGTATTATGCATCACCCCACCTCTCCTTTCCACTTAAGCAGGCATAAGAGTGTTTTCTAAATGTGAGACTCTGTTCTCTTTCCTAACTCAGTTCATGTGTAGCCATGTTTACAGGATCTTCATAAGTGATATCTTATGAGAAGTTTCTTTTTCTGTGTGACTTATTTCACTTAGAATCATCGTACCTGAATCCACTCACTTTGCTGCTCCTGGTCTTATGACATTGATTTCATGGCTGAGGGATATTCCGTCGTACATAAATACCAGAGTTTTTTGAACCATTTTTATATTTCCTTGGATATTTAAGGTGTACACAAGTTGAGGTTCCTGTAAGCAGTGCAGCCCTAAATTTGGGTGTGGCCCTGTCTTATTGATTTTCAGTTTTCCCAATGTATATTCCCTAGACTGGATGTGCCCTTGGCTCTGTAGCTCTGTTGATTACTTCTTTTAGGGAACGCAATGCACTCCTCCAGTGAGGCAGTTGGCAATTTACATCCCGCCCATCAGCATAACAAGGCTCCCTGTTCTCCAGGGCCTGCCTTGCCTTTCTGGTTTTTACACATTTTGTGGATGTCCCTTTTGACCGGTGGGAAGTGATACTTCTTTGTAGTGCAGATTTGCATTGCCCGCTTGCTTGCTTGGCCAAAAAGGGCGTATGCGTTTTCTCCTGAATATATTCAGGAGAAAACGCATACGCCCTTTTTGGCCAAGTGCGTCATTGTCGAAGTTGTGCCCCTCTTCCTGTGCTTTAAAGGCGATTCCAACGTACCTCTTGAAATCTGTTTCCTGCTATTCTGCCTCGCTTTCAAGTCCGCCTCGTTGCCTTCCCTCAAGAGATTTTTGGACGACAGTTGTCCTTTATTACTCTGCCGGTTTGTGAAATGCTGTGCCCCTGAGCTCCATTTTTCAACTCGTTTTTTGTGAGCTGTACACAAGTCCAAAATTTTGGTTCAGGACCTATACTGGTTCCTGGTGGGTGGCTGAGAATCTGGTTAATTCTTCTTCCTGCCGGGAAATTAGAGTGACATGTGCCCGTCCAAATGTCTAACAGCTACTCTCTCATTGGTTCTCCCTCTTCCCTTCCATCCTCTGCCAAATTGGCAACCTGTGCGAACCAGGAGGTTAAAGGGGCTGTCTCTCCAAGTTGGGAGATTGACAGGAAAGCAGTTGGAAAGTCAAACCGGAACACCAGGAGAGGGACTTCTCGTTGAGTTTTTGAACCCTTTTGTATTCACTGTGTGTCCATTCTCTAGGTTTCCCGTACATGTTATATCTGTAGTAATATTCCCTTCAACATGGAGAGTTGGGACCCATGGAATGGGGGCCATGCATTTTTGCTTTAAAGGGTCTGCATTTGCTCACCCAATTTCACCAATCCTCTCACTGCCAAGTGTCCAGCCTTATGCCACTTCCAGCTGTCATTGTAGATAGGGTCATTCCAGGTTTCATCAGAGACCCTGAAGGAAATGTAAAGAATTTCCCTGTTTTTTGGTTTTGTTTTTGAAATTCCTTTTTATAGTGGGTTTGAGCTAATTCTCGCTGCCATGTTTATGCCAGTCTAGACACACTTGATTCCCTTACAGAGACATATCAATACATAGATTTTAAGATTCTTACTAGTCAGATCTATTCCTCTGCGGGTAATATGGGGTTTTGAGTCCCTTTCACTGAGGAAGGTGTAGGTCTTGTCTATTCCACAGTTGGTTTTCAAATGGTACCTGTGCTTATATCAAACTCTGGTTTTATGCATCACCCCACCTCTCCTTTCCCCTTAAGCAGGCATAAGAGTGTTTTCTAAATGTGAGACTCTGTTCTCTTTCCTAACTCAGTTCATGTGTAGCCATGTTTACAGGATCTTCATAAGTGATATCTTATGAGAAGTTTCTTTTTCTGTGTGACTTATTTCACTTAGAATCATCGTACCTGAATCCACTCACTTTGCTGCTCCTAGACTTATGACATTGATTTCATGGCTGAGGGATATTCCGTCGTACATAAATACCACAGTTTTTTGAACCATTTTTATATTTCCTGGGATATTTAAGGTGTACCCAAGTTGAGGTTCTTGTAAGCAGTGCAGCCCTAAATTTGGGGGTGGCTCTGTCTTATTGATTTTCAGTTTTCCCAAGGTATATTCCCTAGACTGGAAGTGCCCTTGGCTCTGTAGCTCTGTTGTTTACTTGTTTTAGGGAACGCAATGCACTCCTCCAGTGAGGCAGTTGGCAATTTACATCCCGCCCATCAGCATAAAAAGGCTCCCTGTTCTCCAGGGCCTGTCTTGCCTTTCTGGTTTTTACACATTTTGTGGATGTCCCTTTTGACCGGTGGGAAGTGATACTTCTTTGTAGTGCAGATTTGCATTGCCCGCTTGCTTGCTTGGCCAAAAAGGGCGTATGCGTTTTCTCCTGAATATATTCAGGAGAAAACGCATACGCCCTTTTTGGCCAAGTGCGTCATTGTCGAAGTTGTGCCCCTCTTCCTGTGCTTTAAAGGCGATTCCAACGTACCTCTTGAAATCTGTTTCCTGCTATTCTGCCTCGCTTTCAAGTCCGCCTCGTTGCCTTCCCTCAAGAGATTTTTGGACGACAGTTGTCCTTTATTACTCTGCCGGTTTGTGAAATGCTGTGCCCCTGAGCTCCATTTTTCAACTCGTTTTTTGTGAGCTGTACACAAGTCCAAAATTTTGGTTCAGGACCTATACTGGTTCCCGGTGGGTGGCTGAGAATCTGGTTAATTCTTCTTCCTGCCGGGAAATTAGAGTGACATGTGCCCGTCCAAATATCTAACAGCTACTCTCTCATTGGTTCTCCCTCTTCCCTTCCATCCTCTGCCAAATTGGCAACCTGTGCGAACCAGGAGGTTAAAGGGGCTGTCTCTCCAAGTTGGGAGATTGACAGGAAAGCAGTTGGAAAGTCAAATCGGAACACCAGGAGAGGGACTTCTCGTTGAGTTTTTGAAACCTTTTGTATTCACTGTGTGTCCATTCTCTAGGTTTCCCGTACATGTTATATCTGTAGTAATATTCCCTTCAACATGGAGAGTTGGGACCCATGGAATGGGGGCCATGCATTTTTGCTTTAAAGGGTCTGCATTTGCTCACCCAATTTCACCAATCCTCTCAGTGCCAAGTGTCCAGCCTTATGCCACTTCCAGCTGTCATTGTAGATAGGGTCATTCCAGGTTTCATCAGAGACCCTGAAGGAAATGTAAAGAATTTCCCTGTTTTTTGGTTTTGTTTTTGAAATTCCTTTTTATAGTGGGTTTGAGC
Organism: Mesoplodon bidens; assembly: GCF_964165515.1. Taxonomy (NCBI): domain Eukaryota; kingdom Metazoa; phylum Chordata; class Mammalia; order Artiodactyla; family Ziphiidae; genus Mesoplodon; species Mesoplodon bidens. Next base: position 695,764 of record NW_027671190.1, read on the forward strand.
TAATTCTCGCTGCCATGTTTATGCCAGTCTAGACACACTTGATTCCCTTACAGAGACATATCAATACATAGATTTTAAGATTCTTACTAGTCAGATCTATTCCTCTGCGGGAAATATGGGGTTTTGAGTCCCTTTCACTGAGGAAGGTGTAGGTCTTGTCTATTCCACAGTTGGTTTTAAAATGGTACCTGTGCTTATATCAAACTCTGGTTTTATGCATCACCCCACCTCTCCTTTCCCCTTAAGCAGGCATAAGAGTGTTTTCTAAATGTGAGACTCTGTTCTCTTTCCTAACTCAGTTCATGTGTAGCCATGTTTACAGGATCTTCATAAGTGATATCTTATGAGAAGTTTCTTTTTCTGTGTGACTTATTTCACTTAGAATCATCATACCTGAATCCACTCACTTTGCTGCTCCTGGTCTTATGACATTGATTTCATGGCTGAGGGATATTCCATCGTACATAAATACCAGAGTTTTTTGAACCATTTTTATATTTCCTGGGATATTTAAGGTGTACCCAAGTTGAGGTTCTTGTAAGCAGTGCAGCCCTAAATTTGGGTGTGGTTCTGTCTTATTGATTTTCAGTTTTCCCAAGGTATATTCCCTAGACTGGATATGCCCTTGGCTCTGTAGCTCTGTTGATTACTTCTTTTAGGGAACGCAATGCACTCCTCCAGTGAGGCAGTTGGCAATTTACATCCTGCCCATCAGCATAACAAGGCTCCCTGTTCTCCAGGGCCTGTCTTGCCTTTCTGGTTTTTACACATTTTGTGGATGTCCCTTTTGACCGGTGGGAAGTGATACTTCTTTGTAGTGCAGATTTGCATTGCCCGCTTGCTTGCTTGGCCAAAAAGGGCGTATGCGTTTTCTCCTGAATATATTCAGGAGAAAACACATACGCCCTTTTTGGCCAAGTACGTCATTGTCGAAGTTGTGCCCCTCTTCCTGTGCTTTAAAGGCGATTCCAACGTACCTCTTGAAATCTGTTTCCTGCTATTCTGCCTGGCTTTCAAGTCCGCCACGTTGCCTTCCCTCAACAGATTTTTGGACGATAGTTGTCCTTTATTACTCTGCCAGTTTGTGAATTGCTGTGCCCCTGAGCTCCATTTTTCCACTCGTTTTTTGTGAGCTGTACGCAAGTCCAAAATTTTGGTTCAGGACCTATACTGGTTCCCGGTGGGTGGCTGTGACTCTGGTTAATTCTTCTTCCTGCCGGAAAATTAGAGTGACATGTGCCCGTCCAAATGCCTAACAGCTACTCTCTCATTGGTTCTCCCTCTTCCCTTCCATCCTCTGCCAAATTGGCAACCTGTGCGAACCAGGAGGTTACAGGGGTTGTCTCTCCAAGTTGGGAGATTGATAGTAAAGCAGTTGGAAGGTCAAACCGGAGCACCAGGAGAGGGACTACTCGTTGAGTTTTAGAAACCTTTTGTATTCACTGTGTGTCCATTCTCTAGGTTTCCCGTACATGTTATAGCTGTAGTAATATTCCCTTCAACATGGAGAGTTGGGACCCATGGAATGGGGGCCATGCATTTTTGTTTTAAAGGGTCTGCATTTGCTCACCCAATCTCACCAATCCTCTCAGTCCCAAGTGTCCAGCCTTAGGCCACATCCAGCTGTCATTGTAGATAGGGTCATTCCAGGTTTCATCAGAGACCCTGAAGGAAATGTAAAGAATTTCCCTGTTTTTTGGTTTTGTTTTTGAAATTCCTTTTTATAGTGGGTTTGAGCTGATTCTCGCTGCCATGTTTATGCCAGTCTAGACACACTTGATTCCCTTACAGAGACATATCAATACAAAGATTTTAAGATTCTTACTAGTCAGATCTATTCCTCTGCGGGAAATATGGGGTTTTGAGTCCCTTTCACTGAGGAAGGTGTAGGTCTTGTCTATTCCACAGTTGGTTTTAGAAATGGTACCTGTGCTTATATCAAACTCTGGTTTTATGCATCACCCCACCTCTCCTTTCCCCTTAAGCAGGCATAAGAGTGTTTTCTAAATGTGAGACTCTGTTCTCTTTCCTAACTCAGTTCATGTGTAGCCATGTTTACAGGATCTTCATAAGTGATATCTTATGAGAAGTTTCTTTTTCTGTGTGACTTTTTTCACTTAGAATCATCGTACCTGAATCCAATCACTTTGCTGCTCCTAGACTTATGACATTGATTTCATGGCTGAGGGATATGCCGTCGTACATAAATACCACAGTTTTTTGAACCATTTTTATATTTCCTGGGATATTTAAGGTGTACCCAAGTTGAGGTTCTTGTAAGCAGTGCAGCCCTAAATTTGGGGGTGGCTCTGTCTTATTGATTTTCAGTTTTCCCAAGGTATATTCCCTAGACTGGAAGTGCCCTTGGCTCTGTAGCTCTGTTGTTTACTTGTTTTAGGGAACGCAATGCACTCCTCCAGTGAGGCAGTTGGCAATTTACATCCCGCCCATCAGCATAAAAAGTCTCCCTGTTCTCCAGGGCCTGTCTTGCCTTTCTGGTTTTTACACATTTTGTGGATGTCCCTTTTGACCGGTGGGAAGTGATACTTCTTTGTAGTGCAGATTTGCATTGCCCGCTTGCTTGCTTGGCCAAAAAGGGCGTATGCGTTTTCTCCTGAATATATTCAGGAGAAAACGCATACGCCCTTTTTGGCCAAGTGCATCATTGTCGAAGTTGTGCCCCTCTTCCTGTGCTTTAAAGGCGATTCCAACGTACCTCTTGAAATCTGTTTCCTGCTATTCTGCCTCGCTTTCAAGTCCGCCTCGTTGCCTTCCCTCAAGAGATTTTTGGACGACAGTTGTCCTTTATTACTCTGCCGGTTTGTGAATTGCTGTGCCCCTGTGCTCCATTTTTCAACTCGTTTTTTGTGAGCTGTACGCAAGTCCAAAATTTTGGTTCAGGACCTATACTGGTTCCCGGTGGGTGGCTGAGAATCTGGTTAATTCTTCTTCCTGCCGGGAAATTAGAGTGACATGTGCCCGTCCAAATGTCTCACAGCTACTCTCTCATTGGTTCTCCCTCTTCCCTTCCATCCTCTGCCAAATTGGCAACCTGTGCGAACCAGGAGGTTACAGGGTTTGTCTCTCCAAGTTGGGAGATTGATAGTAAAGCAGTTGGAAGGTCAAACCGGAGCACCAGGAGAGGGACTACTCGTTGAGTTTTAGAAACCTTTTGTATTCACAGTGTGTCCATTCTCTAGGTTTCCCGTACATGTTATAGCTGTAGTAATATTCCCTTCAACATGGAGAGTTGGGACCCATGGAATGGGGGCCATGCATTTTTGCTTTAAAGGGTCTGCATTTGCTCACCCAATCTCACCAATCCTCTCAGTCCCAAGTGTCCAGCCTTATGCCACATCCAGCTGTCATTGTAGATAGGGTCATTCCAGGTTTCATCAGAGACCCTGAAGGAAATGTAAAGAATTTCCCTGTTTTTTGGTTTTGTTTTTGAAATTCCTTTTTATAGTGGGTTTGAGCTGATTCTCGCTGCCATGATTATGCCAGTCTAGACACACTTGATTCCCTTACAGAGACATATCAATACAAAGATTTTAAGATTCTTACTAATCAGATCTAATCCTCTGCGGGAAATATGGGGTTTTGAGTCCCTTTCACTGAGGAAGGTGTAGGTCTTGTCTATTCCACAGTTGGTTTTAGAAATGGTACCTGTGCTTATATCAAACTCTGGTATTATGCATCACCCCACCTCTCCTTTCCACTTAAGCAGGCATAAGAGTGTTTTCTAAATGTGAGACTCTGTTCTCTTTCCTAACTCAGTTCATGTGTAGCCATGTTTACAGGATCTTCATAAGTGATATCTTATGAGAAGTTTCTTTTTCTGTGTGACTTATTTCACTTAGAATCATCGTACCTGAATCCACTCACTTTGCTGCTCCTGGTCTTATGACATGGGTTTCATGGCTGAGGGATATTCCATCGTACATAAATACCACAGTTTTTTGAACCATTTTTATATTTCCTGGGATATTTAAGGTGTACCCATGTTGAGGTTCCTGTAAGCAGTGCAGCCCTAAATTTGGGGGTGGCCCTCTCTTATTGATTTTCAGTTTTCCCAATGTATATTCCCTAGACTGGATGTGCCCTTGGCTCTGTAGCTCTGTTGATTACTTCTTTTAGGGAATGCAATGCACTCCTCCAGTGAGGCAGTTGGCAATTTACATCCCGCCCATCAGCATAACAAGGCTCCCTGTTCTCCAGGGCCTGTCTTGCCTTTCTGGTTTTTACACATTTTGTGGATGTCCCTTTTGACCGGTGGGAAGTGATACTTCTTTGTAGGGCAGATTTGCATTGCCCGCTTGCTTGCTTGGCCAAAAAGGGCGTATGAGTTTTCTCCTGAATATATTCAGGAGAAAACGCATACGCCCTTTTTGGCCAAGTGCGTCATTGTCGAAGTTGTGCCCCTCTTCCTGTGCTTTAAAGGCGATTCCAACGTACCTCTTGAAATCTGTTTCCTGCTATTCTGCCTCGCTTTCAAGTCCGCCTCGTTGCCTTCCCTCAAGAGATTTTTGGACGACAGTTGTCCTTTATTACTCTGCCGGTTTGTGAATTGCTGTGCCCCTGTGCTCCATTTTTCAACTCGTTTTTTGTGAGCTGTACACAAGTCCAAAATTTTGGTTCAGGACCTATACTGGTTCCTGGTGGGTGGCTGAGAATCTGGTTAATTCTTCTTCCTGCCGGGAAATTAGAGTGACATGTGCCCGTCCAAATGTCTAACAGCTACTCTCTCATTGGTTCTCCCTCTTCCCTTCCATCCTCTGCCAAATTGGCAACCTGTGCGAACCAGGAGGTTAAAGGGGCTGTCTCTCCAAGTTGGGAGATTGATAGGAAAGCAGTTGCAAAGTCAAACCGGAGCACCAGGAGAGGGACTTCTCGTTGAGTTTTTGAAACCTTTTGTATTCACTGTGTGTCCATTCTCTAGGTTTCCCGTATATGTTATATCTGTAGTAATATTCCCTTCAACATGGAGAGTTGGGACCCATGGAATGGGGGCCATGCATTTTTGCTTTAAAGGGTCTGCATTTGCTCACCCAATCTCACCAATCCTCTCAGTCCCAAGTGTCCAGCCTTATGCCACTTCCAGCTGTCATTGTAGATAGGGTCATTCCAGGTTTCATCAGAGACCCTGAAGGAAATGTAAAGAATTTCCCTGTTTTTTGGTTTTGTTTTTGAATTTCCTTTTTATAGTGGGTTTCAGCTGATTCTCACTGCCATGTTTATGCCAGTCTAGACACATTTGATTCCCTTACAGAGACATATCAATACATAGGTTTTAAGATTCTTACTAGTCAGATCTATTCCTCTGCGGGAAATATGGGGTTTTGAGTCCCTTTCACTGAGGAAGGTGTAGGTCTTGTCTATTCCACAGTTGGTTTTAGAAATGGTAACTGTGCTTATATCAAACTCTGGTTTTATGCATCACCCCACCTCTCCTTTCCCCTTAAGCAGGCATAAGAGTGTTTTCTAAATGTGAGACTCTCTTCTCTTTCCTAACTCAGTTCATGTGTAGCCATGTTTACAGGATCTTCATAAGTGATATCTTATGAGAAGTTTCTTTTTCTGTGTGACTTATTTCACTTAGAATCATCGTACCTGAATGCACTCACTTTGCTGCTCCTGGTCTTATGACATTGATTTCATGGCTGAGGGATATTCCGTCGTACATAAATACCACAGTTTTTTGAACCATTTTTATATTTCCTGGGATATTTAAGGTGTACCCAAGTTGAGGTTCTTGTAAGCAGTGCAGCCCTAAATTTGGGGGTGGCTCTGTCTTATTGATTTTCGGTTTTCCCAAGGTATATTCCCTAGACTGGAAGTGCCCTTGGCTCTGTAGCTCTGTTGTTTACTTGTTTTAGGGAATGCAATGCACTCCTCCAGTGAGGCAGTTGGCAATTTACATCCCGCCCATCAGCATAAAAAGGCTCCCTGTTCTCCAGGGCCTGTCTTGCCTTTCTGGTTTTTACACATTTTGTGGATGTCCCTTTTGACCGGTGGGAAGTGATACTTCTTTGTAGTGCAGATTTGCATTGCCCGCTTGCTTGCTTGGCCAAAAAGGGCGTATGCGTTTTCTCCTGAATATATTCAGGAGAAAACGCATACGCCCTTTTTGGCCAAGTGCATCATTGTCGAAGTTGTGCCCCTCTTCCTGTGCTTTAAAGGCGATTCCAACGTACCTCTTGAAATCTGTTTCCTGCTATTCTGCCTCGCTTTCAAGTCCGCCTCGTTGCCTTCCCTCAAGAGATTTTTGGACGACAGTTGTCCTTTATTACTCTGCCGGTTTGTGAATTGCTGTGCCCCTGTGCTCCATTTTTCAACTCGTTTTTTGTGAGCTGTACGCAAGTCCAAAATTTTGGTTCAGGACCTATACTGGTTCCCGGTGGGTGGCTGAGAATCTGGTTAATTCTTCTTCCTGCCGGGAAATTAGAGTGACATGTGCCCGTCCAAATGTCTCACAGCTACTCTCTCATTGGTTCTCCCTCTTCCCTTCCATCCTCTGCCAAATTGGCAACCTGTGCGAACCAGGAGGTTACAGGGGTTGTCTCTCCAAGTTGGGAGATTGATAGTAAAGCAGTTGGAAGGTCAAACCGGAGCACCAGGTGAGGGACTACTCGTTGAGTTTTAGAAACCTTTTGTATTCACAGTGTGTCCATTCTCTTGGTTTCCCGTACATGTTATAGCTGTAGTAATATTCCCTTCAACATGGAGAGTTGGGACCCATGGAATGGGGGCCATGCATTTTTGCTTTAAAGGGTCTGCATTTGCTCACCCAATCTCACCAATCCTCTCAGTCCCAAGTGTCCAGCCTTATGCCACATCCAGCTGTCATTGTAGATAGGGTCATTCCAGGTTTCATCAGAGACCCTGAAGGAAATGTAAAGAATTTCCCTGTTTTTTGGTTTTGTTTTTGAAATTCCTTTTTATAGTGGGTTTGAGCTGATTCTCGCTGCCATGTTTATGCCAGTCTAGACACACTTGATTCCCTTACAGAGACATATCAATACAAAGATTTTAAGATTCTTACTAATCAGATCTAATCCTCTGCGGGAAATATGGGGTTTTGAGTCCCTTTCACTGAGGAAGGTGTAGGTCTTGTCTATTCCACAGTTGGTTTTAGAAATGGTACCTGTGCTTATATCAAACTCTGGTATTATGCATCACCCCACCTCTCCTTTCCCCTTAAGCAGGCATAAGAGTGTTTTCTAAATGTGAGACTCTGTTCTCTTTCCTAACTCAGTTCATGTGTAGCCATGTTTACAGGATCTTCATAAGTGATATCTTATGAGAAGTTTCTTTTTCTGTGTGACTTATTTCACTTAGAATCATCGTACCTGAATCCACTCACTTTGCTGCTCCTGGTCTTATGACATTGGTTTCATGGCTGAGGGATATTCCATCGTACATAAATACCACAGTTTTTTGAACCATTTTTATATTTCCTGGGATATTTAAGGTGTACCCATGTTGAGGTTCCTGTAAGCAGTGCAGCCCTAAATTTGGGGGTGGCCCTCTCTTATTGATTTTCAGTTTTCCCAATGTATATTCCCTAGACTGGATGTGCCCTTGGCTCTGTAGCTCTGTTGATTACTTCTTTTAGGGAATGCAATGCACTCCTCCAGTGAGGCAGTTGGCAAATTACATCCCGCCCATCAGCATAACAAGGCTCCCTGTTCTCCAGGGCCTGTCTTGCGTTTCTGGTTTTTACACATTTTGTGGATGTCCCTTTTGACCGGTGGGAAGTGATACTTCTTTGTAGGGCAGATTTGCATTGCCCGCTTGCTTGCTTGGCCAAAAAGGGCGTATGCGTTTTCTCCTGAATATATTCAGGAGAAAACGCATACGCCCTTTTTGGCCAAGTGCGTCATTGTCGAAGTTGTGCCCCTCTTCCTGTGCTTTAAAGGCGATTCCAACGTACCTCTTGAAATCTGTTTCCTGCTATTATGCCTCGCTTTCAAGTCCGCCTCGTTGCCTTCCCTCAAGAGATTTTTGGACGACAGTTGTCCTTTATTACTCTGCCGGTTTGTGAATTGCTGTGCCCCTGTGCTCCATTTTTCAACTCGTTTTTTGTGAGCTGTACACAAGTCCAAAATTTTGGTTCAGGACCTATACTGGTTCCTGGTGGGTGGCTGAGAATCTGGTTAATTCTTCTTCCTGCCGGGAAATTAGAGTGACATGTGCCCGTCCAAATGTCTAACAGCTACTCTCTCATTGGTTCTCCCTCTTCCCTTCCATCCTCTGCCAAATTGGCAACCTGTGCGAACCAGGAGGTTAAAGGGGCTGTCTCTCCAAGTTGGGAGATTGATAGGAAAGCAGTTGCAAAGTCAAACCGGAGCACCAGGAGAGGGACTTCTCGTTGAGTTTTTGAAACCTTTTGTATTCACTGTGTGTCCATTCTCTAGGTTTCCCGTATATGTTATATCTGTAGTAATATTCCCTTCAACATGGAGAGTTGGGACCCATGGAATGGGGGCCATGCATTTTTGCTTTAAAGGGTCTGCATTTGCTCACCCAATCTCACCAATCCTCTCAGTCCCAAGTGTCCAGCCTTATGCCACTTCCAGCTGTCATTGTAGATAGGGTCATTCCAGGTTTCATCAGAGACCCTGAAGGAAATGTAAAGAATTTCCCTGTTTTTTGGTTTTGTTTTTGAATTTCCTTTTTATAGTGGGTTTCAGCTGATTCTCACTGCCATGTTTATGCCAGTCTAGACACATTTGATTCCCTTACAGAGACATATCAATACATAGGTTTTAAGATTCTTACTAGTCAGATCTATTCCTCTGCGGGAAATATGGGGTTTTGAGTCCCTTTCACTGAGGAAGGTGTAGGTCTTGTCTATTCCACAGTTGGTTTTAGAAATGGTAACTGTGCTTATATCAAACTCTGGTTTTATGCATCACCCCACCTCTCCTTTCCCCTTAAGCAGGCATAAGAGTGTTTTCTAAATGTGAGACTCTGTTCTCTTTCCTAACTCAGTTCATGTGTAGCCATGTTTACAGGATCTTCATAAGTGATATCTTATGAGAAGTTTCTTTTTCTGTGTGACTTATTTCACTTAGAATCATCGTACCTGAATGCACTCACTTTGCTGCTCCTGGTCTTATGACATTGATTTCATGGCTGAGGGATATTCCGTCGTACATAAATACCACAGTTTTTTGAACCATTTTTATATTTCCTGGGATATTTAAGGTGTACCCAAGTTGAGGTTCTTGTAAGCAGTGCAGCCCTAAATTTGGGGGTGGCTCTGTCTTATTGATTTTCGGTTTTCCCAAGGTATATTCCCTAGACTGGAAGTGCCCTTGGCTCTGTAGCTCTGTTGTTTACTTGTTTTAGGGAATGCAATGCACTCCTCCAGTGAGGCAGTTGGCAATTTACATCCCGCCCATCAGCATAAAAAGGCTCCCTGTTCTCCAGGGCCTGTCTTGCCTTTCTGGTTTTTACACATTTTGTGGATGTCCCTTTTGACCGGTGGGAAGTGATACTTCTTTGTAGTGCAGATTTGCATTGCCCGCTTGCTTGCTTGGCCAAAAAGGGCGTATGCGTTTTCTCCTGAATATATTCAGGAGAAAACGCATACGCCCTTTTTGGCCAAGTGCATCATTGTCGAAGTTGTGCCCCTCTTCCTGTGCTTTAAAGGCGATTCCAACGTACCTCTTGAAATCTGTTTCCTGCTATTCTGCCTCGCTTTCAAGTCCGCCTCGTTGCCTTCCCTCAAGAGATTTTTGGACGACAGTTGTCCTTTATTACTCTGCCGGTTTGTGAATTGCTGTGCCCCTGTGCTCCATTTTTCAACTCGTTTTTTGTGAGCTGTACGCAAGTCCAAAATTTTGGTTCAGGACCTATACTGGTTCCAGGTGGGTGGCTGAGAATCTGGTTAATTCTTCTTCCTGCCGGGAAATTAGAGTGACATGTGCCCGTCCAAATGTCTCACAGCTACTCTCTCATTGGTTCTCCCTCTTCCCTTCCATCCTCTGCCAAATTGGCAACCTGTGCGAACCAGGAGGTTACAGGGGTTGTCTCTCCAAGTTGGGAGATTGATAGTAAAGCAGTTGGAAGGTCAAACCGGAGCACCAGGAGAGGGACTACTCGTTGAGTTTTAGAAACCTTTTGTATTCACAGTGTGTCCATTCTCTTGGTTTCCCGTACATGTTATAGCTGTAGTAATATTCCCTTCAACATGGAGAGTTGGGACCCATGGAATGGGGGCCATGCATTTTTGCTTTAAAGGGTCTGCATTTGCTCACCCAATCTCACCAATCCTCTCAGTCCCAAGTGTCCAGCCTTATGCCACATCCAGCTGTCATTGTAGATAGGGTCATTCCAGGTTTCATCAGAGACCCTGAAGGAAATGTAAAGAATTTCCCTGTTTTTTGGTTTTGTTTTTGAAATTCCTTTTTATAGTGGGTTTGAGCTGATTCTCGCTGCCATGTTTATGCCAGTCTAGACACACTTGATTCCCTTACAGAGACATATCAATACAAAGATTTTAAGATTCTTACTAATCAGATCTAATCCTCTGCGGGAAATATGGGGTTTTGAGTCCCTTTCACTGAGGAAGGTGTAGGTCTTGTCTATTCCACAGTTGGTTTTAGAAATGGTACCTGTGCTTATATCAAACTCTGGTATTATGCATCACCCCACCTCTCCTTTCCACTTAAGCAGGCATAAGAGTGTTTTCTAAATGTGAGACTCTGTTCTCTTTCCTAACTCAGTTCATGTGTAGCCATGTTTACAGGATCTTCATAAGTGATATCTTATGAGAAGTTTCTTTTTCTGTGTGACTTATTTCACTTAGAATCATCGTACCTGAATCCACTCACTTTGCTGCTCCTGGTCTTATGACATTGGTTTCATGGCTGAGGGATATTCCATCGTACATAAATACCACAGTTTTTTGAACCATTTTTATATTTCCTGGGATATTTAAGGTGTACCCATGTTGAGGTTCCTGTAAGCAGTGCAGCCCTAAATTTGGGGGTGGCCCTCTCTTATTGATTTTCAGTTTTCCCAATGTATATTCCCTAGACTGGATGTGCCCTTGGCTCTGTAGCTCTGTTGATTACTTCTTTTAGGGAATGCAATGCACTCCTCCAGTGAGGCAGTTGGCAATTTACATCCCGCCCATCAGCATAACAAGGCTCCCTGTTCTCCAGGGCCTGTCTTGCCTTTCTGGTTTTTACACATTTTGTGGATGTCCCTTTTGACCGGTGGGAAGTGATACTTCTTTGTAGTGCAGATTTGCATTGCCCGCTTGCTTGCTTGGCCAAAAAGGGCGTATGCGTTTTCTCCTGAATATATTCAGGAGAAAACGCATACGCCCTTTTTGGCCAAGTGCGTCATTGTCGAAGTTGTGCCCCTCTTCCTGTGCTTTAAAGGCGATTCCAACGTACCTCTTGAAATCTGTTTCCTGCTATTCTGCCTCGCTTTCAAGTCCGCCTCGTTGCCTTCCCTCAAGAGATTTTTGGACGACAGTTGTCCTTTATTACTCTGCCGGTTTGTGAATTGCTGTGCCCCTGTGCTCCATTTTTCAACTCGTTTTTTGTGAGCTGTACACAAGTCCAAAATTTTGGTTCAGGACCTATACTGATTCCTGGTGGGTGGCTGAGAATCTGGTTAATTCTTCTTCCTGCCGGGAAATTAGAGTGATATGTGCCCGTCCAAATGTCTAACAGCTACTCTCTCATTGGTTCTCCCTCTTCCCTTCCATCCTCTGCCAAATTGGCAACCTGTGCGAACCAGGAGGTTAAAGGGGCTGTCTCTCCAAGTTGGGAGATTGATAGGAAAGCAGTTGCAAAGTCAAACCGGAGCACCAGGAGAGGGACTTCTCGTTGAGTTTTAGAAACCTTTTGTATTCACTGTGTTTCCATTCTCTAGGTTTCCCGTATATGTTATATCTGTAGTAATATTCCCTTCAACATGGAGAGTTGGGACCCATGGAATGGGGGCCATGCATTTTTGCTTTAAAGGGTCTGCATTTGCTCACCCAATCTCACCAATCCTCTCAGTCCCAAGTGTCCAGCCTTATGCCACTTCCAGCTGTCATTGTAGATAGGGTCATTCCAGGTTTCATCAGAGACCCTGAAGGAAATGTAAAGAATTTCCCTGTTTTTTGGTTTTGTTTTTGAATTTCCTTTTTATAGTGGGTTTCAGCTGATTCTCACTGCCATGTTTATGCCAGTCTAGACACATTTGATTCCCTTACAGAGACATATCAATACATAGGTTTTAAGATTCTTACTAGTCAGATCTATTCCTCTGCGGGAAATATGGGGTTTTGAGTCCCTTTCACTGAGGAAGGTGTAGGTCTTGTCTATTCCACAGTTGGTTTTAGAAATGGTACCTGTGCTTATATCAAACTCTGGTTTTATGCATCACCCCACCTCTCCTTTCCCCTTAAGCAGGCATAAGAGTGTTTTCTAAATGTGAGACTCTGTTCTCTTTCCTAACTCAGTTCATGTGTAGCCATGTTTACAGGATCTTCATAAGTGATATCTTATGAGAAGTTTCTTTTTCTGTGTGACTTATTTCACTTAGAATCATCGTACCTGAATCCACTCACTTTGCTGCTCCTGGTCTTATGACATTGATTTCATGGCTGAGGGATATTACGTCGTACATAAATACCACAGTTTTTTGAACCATTTTTATATTTCCTGGGATATTTAAGGTGTACACAAGTTGAGGTTCTTGTAAGCAGTGCAGCCCTAAATATGGGTGTGGCTCTGTCTTATTGATTTTCAGTTTTCCCAAGGTATATTCCCTAGACTGGATGTGCCCTTGGCTCTGTAGCTCTGTTGATTACTTCTTTTAGGGAATGCAATGCACTCCTCCAGTGAGGCAGTTGGCAATTTACATCCCGCCCATCAGCATAACAAGGCTCCCTGTTCTCCAGGGCCTGTCTTGCCTTTCTGGTTTTTACACATTTTGTGGATGTCCCTTTTGACCGGTGGGAAGTGATACTTCTTTGTAGTGCAGATTTGCATTGCCCGCTTGCTTGCTTGGCCAAAAAGGGCGTATGCGTTTTCTCCTGAATATATTCAGGAGAAAACGCATACGCCCTTTTTGGCCAAGTGCGTCATTGTCGAAGTTGTGCCCCTCTTCCTGTGCTTTAAAGTCGATTCCAACGTACCTCTTGAAATCTGTTTCCTGCTATTCTGCCTCGCTTTCATGTCCACCTCGTTGCCTTCCCTCAAGAGATTTTTGGACGACAGTTGTCCTTTATTTCTCTGCCAGTTTGTGAATTGCTGTGCCCCTGTGCTCCATTTCTCAACTCGTTTTTTGTGAGCTGTACACAAGTCCAAAATTTTGGTTCAGGACCTATACTGGTTCCTGGTAGGTGGCTGAGAATCTGGTTAATTCTTCTTCCTGCCGGGAAATTAGAGTGACATGTGCCCGTCCAAATGTCTAACAGCTACTCTCTCATTGGATCTCCCTCTTCCCTTCCATCCTCTGCCAAATTGGCAACCTGTGCGAACCAGGAGGTTAAAGGGGCTGTCTCTCCAAGTTGGGAGATTGACAGGAAAGCAGTTGGAAAGTCAAACCGGAGCACCAGGAGAGGGACTTCTCGTTGAGTTTTAGAAACCTTTTGTAGTCACTGTGTGTCCATTCTCTAGGTTTCCCGTACATGTTATATCTGTAGTAATATTCCCTTCAACATGGAGAGTTGGGACCCATGGAATGGGGGCCATGCATTTTTGCTTTAAAGGGTCTGCATTTGCTCACCCAATCTCACCAATCCTCTCAGTCCCAAGTGTCCAGCCTTATGCCACATCCAGCTGTCATTGTAGATAGGGTCATTCCAGGTTTCATCAGAGACCCAGAAGGAAATGTAAAGAATTTCCCTGTTTTTTGGTTTTGTTTTTGAAATTACTTTTTATAGTGGGTTTGAGCTGATTCTCGCTGCCATGTTTATGCCAGTCTAGACACACTTGATTCCCTTACAGAGACATATCAATACATAGGTTTTAAGATTCTTACTAGTCAGATCTATTCCTCTGCGGGAAATATGGGGTTTTGAGTCCCTTTCACTGAGGAAGGTGTAGGTCTTGTCTATTCCACAGTTGGTTTTAAAATGGTACCTGTGCTTATATCAAACTCTGGTTTAATGCATCACCCCACCTCTCCTTTCCCCTTAAGCAGGCATAAGAGTGTTTTCTAAATGTGAGACTCTGTTCTCTTTCCTAACTCAGTTCATGTGTAGCCATGTTTACAGGATCTTCATAAGTGATATCTTATGAGAAGTTTCTTTTTCTGTGTGACTTATTTCACTTAGATTCATCATCCCTGAATCCACTCACTCTGCTGCTCCTGGTCTTATGACATTGATTTCATGGCTGAGGGATATTCCGTCGTACATAAATACCACAGTTTTTTGAACCATTTTTATATTTCCTGGGATATTTAAGGTGTACCCAAGTTGAGGTTCTTGTAAGCAGTGCAGCCCTAAATTTGGGGGTGGCTCTGTCTTATTGATTTTCGTTTTTCTCAAGGTATATTCCCTCGACTGGAAGTGCCCTTGGCTCTGTAGCTCTGTTGTTTACTTGTTTTAGGGAACGCAATGCACTCCTCCAGTGAGGCAGTTGGCAATTTACATCCCGCCCATCAGCATAAAAAGGCTCCCTGTTCTCCAGGGCCTGTCTTGCCTTTCTGGTTTTTACACATTTTGTGGATGTCCCTTTTGACCGGTGGGAAGTGATACTTCTTTGTAGTGCAGATTTGCATTGCCCGCTTGCTTGCTTGGCCAAAAAGGGCGTATGCGTTTTCTCCTGAATATATTCAGGAGAAAACGCATACGCCCTTTTTGGCCAAGTGCATCATTGTCGAAGTTGTGCCCCTCTTCCTGTGCTTTAAAGGCGATTCCAACGTACCTCTTGAAATCTGTTTCCTGCTATTCTGCCTCGCTTTCAAGTCCGCCTCGTTGCCTTCCCTCAAGAGATTTTTGGACGACAGTTGTCCTTTATTATTCTGCCAGTTTGTGAATTGCTGTGCCCCTGTGCTCCATTTTTCAACTCGTTTTTTGTGAGCTGTACGCAAGTCCAAAATTTTGGTTCAGGACCTATACTGGTTCCCGGTGGGTGGCTGAGACTCTGGTTAATTCTTCTTCCTGCCGGGAAATTAGATTGACTTGTGCCCGTCCAAATGTCTAACAGCTACTCTCTCATTGGTTCTCCCTCTTCCCTTCCATCCTCTGCCAAATTGGCAACCTGTGCGAACCAGGAGGTTAAAGGGGCTGTCTCTCCAAGTTGGGAGATTGATAGGAAAGCAGATGGAAAGTCAAACCGGAGCACCAGGAGAGGGATTTCTCGTTGAGTTTTAGAAACCTTTTGTATTCACTGTGCGTCCATTCTCTAGGTTTCCCGTACATGTTATATCTGTAGTAATATTCCCTTCAACATGGAGAGTTGGGACCCATGGAATGGGGGCCATGCATTTTTGCTTTAAAGGGTCTGCATTTGCTCACCCAATCTCACCAATCCTCTCAGTCCCAAGTGTCCAGCCTTATGCCACATCCAGCTGTCATTGTAGATAGGGTCATTCCAGGTTTCATCAGAGACCCTGAAGGAAATGTAAAGAATTTCCCTGTTTTTTGGTTTTGTTTTTGAAATTCCTTTTTATAGTGGGTTTGAGCTGATTCTCACTGCCATGTTTATGCCAGTCTAGACACACTTGATTCCCTTACAGAGACATATCAATACATAGGTTTTAAGATTCTTACTAGTCAGATCTATTCCTCTGCAGAAATATGGGGTTTTGAGTCCCTTTCACTGAGGAAGGTGTAGGTCTTGTCTATTCCACAGTTGGTTTTAGAAATGGTACCTGTGCTTATATCAAACTCTGGTTTTATGCATCACCCCACCTCTCCTTTCCCCTTAAGCAGGCATAAGAGTGTTTTCTAAATGTGAGACTCTGTTCTCTTTCCTAACTCAGTTCATGTGTAGCCATGTTTACAGGATCTTCATAAGTGATATCTTATGAGAAGTTTCTTTTTCTGTGTGACTTATTTCACTTAGAATCATCGTACCTGAATCCACTCACTTTGCTGCTCCTGGTCTTATGACATTGATTTCATGGCTGAGGGATATTCCATCGTACATAAATACCACAGTTTTTTGAACCATTTTTATATTTCCTGGGATATATAAGGTGTACCCAACTTGAGGTTCTTGTAAGCAGTGCAGCCCTAAATTTGGGGGTGGCTCTGTCTTATTGATTTTCAGTTTTCCCAAGGTATATTCCCTAGACTGGAAGTGCCCTTGGCTCTGTAGCTCTGTTGTTTACTTGTTTTAGGGAACGCAATGCACTCCTCCAGTGAGGCAGTTGGCAATTTACATCCCGCACATCAGCATAGCAATGCTCCTTGTTCTCCAGGGCCTGTCTTGCTTTTCCGGTTTTTACAGATTTTGTGGATGTCCCTTTTGACTGGTGGGAAGTGATACTTCTTTGTAGTGCAGATTTGAATTGCCCGCTTGCTTGCTTGGCCAAAAAGGGCGTATGCGTTTTCTCCTGAATATATTCAGGAGAAAACACATACGCCCTTTTTGGCCAAGTGCGTCATTGTCGAAGTTGTGCCCCTCTTCCTGTGCTTTAAAGGCGATTCCAAGGTACCTCTTGAAATCTGTTTCCTGCTATTCTGCCTCACATTCAAGTCCACCTCATTGCCTTCCCTCAACAGATTTTTGGACGATAGTTGTCCTTTATTACTCTGCCAGTTTGTGAATTGGTGTGCCCCTGAGCTCCATTTTTCAACTCGTTTTTTGTGAGCTGTACGCAAGTCCAAAATTTGGGTTCAGGACCTATACTGGTTCCCGGTGGGTGGCTGAGACTCTGGTTAATTCTTCTTCCTGCCGGGAAATTAGAGTGACATGTGCCCGTCCAAATGTCTAACAGCTACTCTCTCATTGGTTCTCCCTCTTCCCTTCCATCCTCTGCCAAATTGGCAACCTGTGAGAACCAGGAGGTTAAAGGGGCTGTCTCTCCAAGTTGGGAGATTGATAGGAAAGCAGTTGCAAAGTCAAACCGGAGCACCAGGAGAGGGACTACTCGTTGAGTTTTAGAAACCTTTTGTATTCACTGTGTGTCCATTCTCTAGGTTTCCCGTACATGTTATATCTGTAGTAATATTCCCTTCAACATGGAGAGTTGGGACCCATGGAATGGGGGCCATGCATTTTTGCTTTAAAGGGTCTGCATTTGCTCACCCAATCTCACCAATCCTCTCAGTCCCAAGTGTCCAGCATTATGCCACTTCCAGCTGTCATTGTAGATAGGGTCATTCCAGTCTTCATCAGAGACCCTGAAGGAAATGTAAAGAATTTCCCTGTTTTTTGGTTTTGTTTTTGAATTTCCTTTTTATAGTGGGTTTCAGCTGATTCTCACTGCCATGTTTATGCCAGTGTAGACACATTTGATTCCCTTACAGAGACATATCAATACATAGGTTTTAAGATTCTTACTAGTCAGATCTATTCCTCTGCGGGAAATATGGGGTTTTGAGTCCCTTTCACTGAGGAAGGTGTAGGTCTTGTCTATTCCACAGTTGGTTTTAGAAATGGTACCTGTGCTTATATCAAACTCTGGTTTTATGCATCACCCCACCTCTCCTTTCCCCTTAAGCAGGCATAAGAGTGTTTTCTAAATGTGAGACTCTGTTCTCTTTCCTAACTCAGTTCATGTGTAGCCATGTTTACAGGATCTTCATAAGTGATATCTTATGAGAAGTTTCTTTTTCTGTGTGACTTATTTCACTTAGAATCATCGTACCTGAATCCACTCACTTTGCTGCTCCTGGTCTTATGACATTGATTTCATGGCTGAGGGATATTCCGTCGTACATAAATACCACAGTTTTTTGAACCATTTTTATATTTCCTGGGATATTTAAGGTGTACCCAAGTTGAGGTTCTTGTAAGCAGTGCAGCCCTAAATTTGGGGGTGGCTCTGTCTTATTGATTTTCAGTTTTCCCAAGGTATATTCCCTAGACTGGAAGTGCCCTTGGCTCTGTAGCTCTGTTGTTTACTTGTTTTAGGGAACGCAATGCACTCCTCCAGTGAGGCAGTTGGCAATTTACATCCCGCCCATCAGCATAAAAAGGCTCCCTGTTCTCCAGGGCCTGTCTTGCCTTTCTGGTTTTTACACATTTTGTGGATGTCCCTTTTGACCGGTGGGAAGTGATACTTCTTTGTAGTGCAGATTTGCATTGCCCGCTTGCTTGCTTGGCCAAAAAGGGCGTATGCGTTTTATCCTGAATATATTCAGGAGAAAACGCATACGCCCTTTTTGGCCAAGTGCGTCATTGTCGAAGTTGTGCCCCTCTGCCTGTGCTTTAAAGGCGATTCCAACGTACCTCTTGAAATCTGTTTCCTGCTATTCTGCCTCGCTTTCAAGTCCGCCTCGTTGCCTTCCCTCAAGAGATTTTTGGACGAGAGTTGTCCTTTATTACTCTGCCAGTTTGTGAATTGCTGTGCCCCTGTGCTCCATTTTTCAACTCGTTTTTTGTGAGCTGTACGCAAGTCCAAAATTCTGGTTCAGGACCTATACTGGTTCCCGGGGGGTGGCTGAGACTCTGGTTAATTCTTCTTCCTGCCGGGAAATTAGAGTGACTTGTGCCCGTCCAAATGTCTAACAGCTACTCTCTCATTGGTTCTCCCTCTTCCCTTCCATCCTCTGCCAAATTGGCAACTAGTGCGAACCAGGAGGTTAAAGGGGCTGTCTCTCCAAGTTGGGAGATTGATAGGAAAGCAGTTGCAATGTCAAACCGGAGCACCAGGAGAGGGACTTCTCGTTGAGTTTTAGAAACCTTTTGTATTCACTGTGCGTCCATTCTATAGGTTTCCCGTACATGTTATATCTGTAGTAATATACCCTTCAACATGGAGAGTTGGGACCCATGGAATGGGGGACATGCATTTTTGCTTTAAAAGGTCTGCATTTGCTCACCCAATCTCACCAATCCTCTCAGTCCCAAGTGTCCAGCCTTATGCCACATCCAGCTGTCATTGTAGATAGGGTCATTCCAGGTTTCATCAGAGACCCTGAAGGAAATGTAAAGAATTTCCCTGTTTTTTGGTTTTGTTTTTGAAATTCCTTTTTATAGTGGGTTTGAGCTGATTCTCACTGCCATGTTTATGCCAGTCTAGACACACGTGATTCCCTTACAGAGACATATCAATACATAAGTTTTAAGATTCTTACTAGTCAGATATATTCCTCTGCGGGAAAAATGGGGTTTTGAGTCCCTTTCACTTAGGAAGGTGTAGGTCTTGTCTATTCCACTGTTGGTTTTAGAAATGGTTCCTGTGCTTATATCAAACTCTGGTTTTATGCATCACCCCACCTCTCCTTTCCCCTTAAGCAGGCATAAGAGTGTTTTCTAAATGTGAGACTCTGTTCTCTTTCCTAACTCAGTTCATGTGTAGCCATGTTTACAGGATCTTCATAAGTGATATCTTATGAGAAGTTTCTTTTTCTGTGTGACTTATTTCACTTAGAATCATCGTACCTGAATCCACTCACTTTGCTGCTCCTGGTCTTATGACATTGATTTCATGGCTGAGGGATATTCCGTCGTACATAAATACCACAGTTTTTTGAACCATTTTTATATTTCCTGGGATATTTAAGGTGTACCCAAGTTGAGGTTCTTGTAAGCAGTGCAGCCCTAAATTTGGGGGTGGCTCTGTCTTATTGATTTTCAATTTTCCTAACGTATATTCACTACACTGGATGTGCCCTTGGCTCTGTAGCTCTGTTGATTACTTGTTTTAGGGAACGCAATGCACTCCTCCAGTGAGGCAGTTGGCAATTTACATCCCGCCCATCAGCATAACAAGGGTCCCTGTTCTCCAGGGCCTGTTTTGCCTTTCTGGTTTTTACACATTTTGTGGAAGTCCCTTTTGACCGGTGGGATGTGATACTTCTTTGTAGTGCAGATTTGCATTGCCCGCTTGCTTGCTTGGCCAAAAAGGGCGTATGCGTTTTCTCCTGAATATATTCAGGTGAAAACGCATACGCCCTTTTTGGCCAAGTACGTCATTGTCGAAGTTGTGCCCCTCTTCCTGTGCTTTAAAGGCGATTCCAACGTACATCTTGAAATCTGTTTCCTGCAATTCTGCCTGGCTTTCAAGTCCGCCACGTTGCCTTCCCTCAACAGATTTTTGGACGATAGTTGTCCTTTATTACTCTGCCAGTTTGTGAATTGCTGTGCCCCTGAGCTCCATTTTTCAACTCGTTTTTTGTGAGCTGTACGCAAGTCCAAAATTTTGGTTCAGGACCTATACTGGTTCCCGGTGGGTGGCTGTGACTCTGGTTAATTCTTCTTCCTGCCGGAAAATTAGAGTGACATGTGCCCGTCCAAATGCCTAACAGCTACTCTCTCATTGGTTCTCCCTCTTCCCTTCCATCCTCTGCCAAATTGGCAACCTGTGCGAACCAGGAGGTTACAGGGGTTGTCTCTCCAAGTTGGGAGATTGATAGTAAAGCAGTTGGAAGGTCAAACCGGAGCACCAGGAGAGGGACTACTCGTTGAGTTTTAGAAACCTTTTGTATTCACAGTGTGTCCATTCTCTAGGTTTCCCGTACATGTTATAGCTGTAGTAATATTCCCTTCAACATGGAGAGTTGGGACCCATGGAATGGGGGCCATGCATTTTTGCTTTAAAGGGTCTGCATTTGCTCACCCAATCTCACCAATCCTCTCAGTCCCAAGTGTCCAGCCTTATGCCACATCCAGCTCTCATTGTAGATAGGGTCATTCCAGGTTTCATCAGAGACCCTGAAGGAAATGTAAAGAATTTCCCTGTTTTTTGGTTTTGTTTTTGAAATTCCTTTTTGTAGTGGGTTTGAGCTGATTCTCACTGCCATGTTTATGCCAGTCTAGACACACGTGATTCCCTTACAGAGACATATCAATACATAAGTTTTAAGATTCTTACTAGTCAGATATATTCCTCTGCGGGAAAAATGGGGTTTTGAGTCCCTTTCACTGAGGATGGTGTAGGTCTTGTCTATTCCACTGTTGGTTTTAGAAATGGTTCCTGTGCTTATATCAAACTCTGGTTTTATGCATCACCCCACCTCTCCTTTCCCCTTAAGCAGGCATAAGAGTGTTTTCTAAATGTGAGACTCTGTTCTCTTTCCTAACTCAGTTCATGTGTAGCCATGTTTACAGGATCTTCATAAGTGATATCTTATGATAAGTTTCTTTTTCTGTGTGACTTATTTCACTTAGAATCATCGTACCTGAATCCACTCACTTTGCTGCTCCTGGTCTTATGACATTGATTTCATGGCTGAGGGATATTCCGTCGTACATAAATACCACAGTTTTTTGAACCATTTTTATATTTCCTGGGATATTTAAGGTGTACCCAAGTTGAGGTTCTTGTAAGCAGTGCAGCCCTAAATTTGGGGGTGGCTCTGTCTTATTGATTTTCAGTTTTCCCAAGGTATATTCCCTAGACTGGAAGTGCCCTTGGCTCTGTAGCTCTGTTGTTTACTTGTTTTAGGGAACGCAATGCACTCCTCCAGTGAGGCAGTTGGCAATTTACATCCCGCCCATCAGCATAAAAAGGCTCCCTGTTCTCCAGGGCCTGTCTTGCCTTTCTGGTTTTTACACATTTTGTGGATGTCCCTTTTGACCGGTGGGAAGTGATACTTCTTTGTAGTGCAGATTTGCATTGCCCGCTTGCTTGCTTGGCCAAAAAGGGCGTATGCGTTTTCTCCTGAATATATTCAGGAGAAAACGCATACGCCCTTTTTGGCCAAGTGCGTCATTGTCGAAGTTGTGCCCCTCTTCCTGTGCTTTAAAGGCGATTCCAACGTACCTCTTGAAATCTGTTTCCTGCTATTCTGCCTCGCTTTCAAGTCCGCCTCGTTGCCTTCCCTCAAGAGATTTTTGGACGACAGTTGTCCTTTATTACTCTGCCGGTTTGTGAATTGCTGTGCCCCTGTGCTCCATTTTTCAACTCGTTTTTTGTGAGCTGTACACAAGTCCAAAATTTTGGTTCAGGACCTATACTGGTTCCCGGTGGGTGGCTGAGAATCTGGTTAATTCTTCTTCCTGCCGGGAAATTAGAGTGACATGTGCCCGTCCAAATGTCTCACAGCTACTCTCTCATTGGTTCTCCCTCTTCCCTTCCATCCTCTGCCAAATTGGCAACCTGTGCGAACCAGGAGGTTAAAGGGGCTGTCTCTCCAAGTTGGGAGATTGACAGGAAAGCAGTTGGAAAGTCAAACCGGAACAACAGGAGAGGGACTTCTCGTTGAGTTTTAGAAACCTTTTGTATTCACAGTGTGTCCATTCTCTAGGTTTCCCGTACATGTTATAGCTGTAGTAATATTCCCTTCAACTTGGAGAGTTGGGACCCATGGAATGGGGGCCATGCATTTTTGCTTTAAAGGGTCTGCATTTGCTCACCCAATCTCACCAATCCTCTCAGTCCCAAGTGTCCAGCCTTATGCCACATCCAGCTGTCATTGTAGATAGGGTCATTCCAGGTTTCATCAGAGACCCTGAAGGAAATGTAAAGAATTTCCCTGTTTTTTGGTTTTGTTTTTGAATTTCCTTTTTATAGTGGGTTTGAGCTGATTCTCGCTGCCATGTTTATGCCAGTCTAGACACACTTGATTCCCTTACAGAGACATATCAATACATAGATTTATGATTCTTACTAGACAGATCTATTCCTTTGCGGGAAATATGGGGTTTTGAGTCCCTTTCACTGAGGAAGGTGTAGGTCTTGTCTATTCCACAGTTGGTTTTAGAAATGGTACCTGTGCTTATATCAAACTCTGGTTTTATGCATCACCCCACCTCTCCTTTCCCCTTAAGCAGGCATAAGAGTGTTTTCTAAATGTGAGACTCTGTTCTCTTTCCTAACTCAGTTCATGTGTAGCCATGTTTACAGGATCTTCATAAGTGATATCTTATGAGAAGTTTCTTTTTCTGTGTGACTTATTTCACTTAGAATCATCGTACCTGAATCCACTCACTTTGCTGCTCCTGGTCTTATGACATTGATTTCATGGCTGAGGGATATTCCATCGTACATAAATACCACAGTTTTTTGAACCATTTTTATATTTCCTGGGATATTTAAGGTGTACCCAAGTTGAGGTTCTTGTAAGCAGTGCAGCCCTAAATTTGGGGGTGGCTCTGTCTTATTGATTTTCAATTTTCGAAACGTATATTCACTACACTGGATGTGCCCTTGGCTCTGTAGCTCTGTTGATTACTTGTTTTAGGGAACGCAATGCACTCCTCCAGTGAGGCAGTTGGCAATTTACATCCCGCCCATCAGCATAACAAGGGTCCCTGTTCTCCAGGGCCTGTTTTGCCTTTCTGGTTTTTACACATTTTGTGGAAGTCCCTTTTGACCGGTGGGATGTGATACTTCTTTGTAGTGCAGATTTGCATTGCCCGCTTGCTTGCTTGGCCAAAAAGGGCGTATGCGTTTTCTCCTGAATATATTCAGGAGAAAACGCATACACCCTTTTTGGCCAAGTACGTCATTGTCGAAGTTGTGCCCCTCTTCCTGTGCTTTAAAGGCAATTCCAACGTACATCTTGAAATCTGTTTCCTGCAATTCTGCCTGGCTTTCAAGTCCGCCACGTTGCCTTCCCTCAACAGATTTTTGGACGATAGTTGTCCTTTATTACTCTGCCAGTTTGTGAATTGCTGTGCCCCTGAGCTCCATTTTTCAACTCGTTTTTTGTGAGCTGTACGCAAGTCCAAAATTTTGGTTCAGGACCTATACTGGTTCCCGGTGGGTGGCTGTGACTCTGGTTAATTCTTCTTCCTGCCGGAAAATTAGAGTGACATGTGCCCGTCCAAATGCCTAACAGCTACTCTCTCATTGGTTCTCCCTCTTCCCTTCCATCCTCTGCCAAATTGGCAACCTGTGCGAACCAGGAGGTTACAGGGGTTGTCTCTCCAAGTTGGGAGATTGATAGTAAAGCAGTTGGAAGGTCAAACCGGAGCACCAGTAGAGGGACTACTCGTTGAGTTTTAGAAACCTTTTGTATTCACAGTGTGTCCATTCTCTAGGTTTCCCGTACATGTTATAGCTGTAGTAATATTCCCTTCAACATGGAGAGTTGGGACCCATGGAATGGGGGCCATGCATTTTTGCTTTAAAGGGTCTGCATTTGCTCACCCAATCTCACCAATCCTCTCAGTCCCAAGTGTCCAGCCTTATGCCACATCCAGCTGTCATTGTAGATAGGGTCATTCCAGGTTTCATCAGAGACCCTGAAGGAAATGTAAAGAATTTCCCTGTTTTTTGGTTTTGTTTTTGAAATTACTTTTTATAGTGGGTTTGAGCTGATTCTCGCTGCCATGTTTATGCCAGTCTAGACACACTTGATTCCCTTACAGAGACATATCAATACATAGGTTTAAGATTCTTACTAGTCAGATCTATTCCTCTGCGGGAAATATGGGGTTTTGAGTCCCTTTCACTGAGGAAGGTGTAGGTCTTGTCTATTCCACAGTTGGTTTTAAAATGGTACCTGTGCTTATATCAAACTCTGGTTTAATGCATCACCCCACCTCTCCTTTCCCCTTAAGCAGGCATAAGAGTGTTTTCTAAATGTGAGACTCTGTTCTCTTTCCTAACTCAGTTCATGTGTAGCCATGTTTACAGGATCTTCATAAGTGATATCTTATGAGAAGTTTCTTTTTCTGTGTGACTTCTTTCACTTAGATTCATCATACCTGAATCCACTCACTTTGCTGCTCCTGGTCTTATGACATTGATTTCATGGCTGAGGGATATTCCGTCGTACATAAATACCACAGTTTTTTGAACCATTTTTATATTTCCTGGGATATTTAAGGTGTACCCAAGTTGAGGTTCTTGTAAGCAGTGCAGCCCTAAATTTGGGGGTGGCTCTGTCTTATTGATTTTCAGTTTTCCCAAGGTATATTCCCTAGACTGGAAGTGCCCTTGGCTCTGTAGCTCTGTTGTTTACTTGTTTTAGGGAACGCAATGCACTCCTCCAGTGAGGCAGTTGGCAATTTACATCCCGCCCATCAGCATAAAAAGGCTCCCTGTTCTCCAGGGCCTGTCTTGCCTTTCTGGTTTTTACACATTTTGTGGATGTCCCTTTTGACCGGTGGGAAGTGATACTTCTTTGTAGTGCAGATTTGCATTGCCCGCTTGCTTGCTTGGCCAAAAAGGGCGTATGCGTTTTCTCCTGAATATATTCAGGAGAAAACGCATACGCCCTTTTTGGCCAAGTGCGTCATTGTCGAAGTTGTGCCCCTCTTCCTGTGCTTTAAAGGCGATTCCAACGTACCTCTTGAAATCTGTTTCCTGCTATTCTGCCTGGCTTTCAAGTCCGCCTCGTTGCCTTCCCTCAACACATTTTTGGACGATAGTTGTCCTTTATTACTCTGCCAGTTTGTGAATTGCTGTGCCCCTGTGCTCCATTTTTCAACTCGTTTTTTGTGAGCTGTACGCAAGTCCAAAATTTTGGTTCAGGACCTATACTGGTTCCCGGTGGGTGGCTGAGACTCTGGTTAATTCTTCTTCCTGCCCGGAAATTAGAGTGACATGTGCCCGTCCAAATGTCTAACAGCTACTCTCTCATTGGTTCTCCCTCTTCCCTTCCATCCTCTGCCAAATTGGCAACCTGTGCGAACCAGGAGGTTAAAGGGGCTGTCTCTCCAAGTTGGGAGATTGATAGGAAAGCAGTTGCAAAGTCAAACCGGAGCACCAGGAGAGGGACTTCTCGTTGAGTTTTAGATACCTTTTGTATTCACAGTGTGTCCATTCTCTAGGTTTCCCGTACATGTTATAGCTGTAGTAATATTCCCTTCAACATGGAGAGTTGGGACCCATGGAATGGGGGACATGCATTTTTGCTTTAAAGGGTCTGCTTTTGCTCACCCAATCTCACCAATCCTCTCAGTCCCAAGTGTTCAGCCTTATGCCACATCCAGCTGTCATTGTAGATAGGGTCATTCCAGGTTTCATCAGAGACCGTGAAGGAAATGTAAAGAATTTCCCTGTTTTTTGGTTTTGTTTTCGAAATTCCTTTTTATAGTGGGTTTGAGCTGATTCTCGCTTCCATGTTTATGCCAGTCTAGACACACTTGATTCCCTGACAGAGACATATCAATACATAGGTTTTAAGATTCTCACTAGTCAGATCTATTCCTCTGCGGGAAATATGGGGTTTTGAGTCCCTTTCCCTGAGGAAGGTGTAGGTCTTGTCTATACCACAGATGGTTTTAGAAATGGTTACTGTGCTTATATCAAACTCTGGCTTTATGCATCACCCCACCTCTCCTTTCCCCTTAAGCAGGCATAAGAGTGTTTTCTAAATGTGAGACTCTGTTCTCTTTCCTAACTCAGTTCATGTGTAGCCATGTTTACAGGATCTTCATAAGTGATATCTTATGATAAGTTTCTTTTTCTGTGTGACTTATTTCACTTAGAATCATCGTACCTGAATCCACTCACTTTGCTGCTCCTGGTCTTATGACATTGATTTCATGGCTGAGGGATATTCCATCGTACAAAAATACCACAATTTTTTGAACCATTTTTATATTTCCTGGGATATTTAAGGTGTACCCAAGTTGAGGTTCTTGTAAGCAGTGCAGCCCTAAATTTGGGTGTGGCTCTGTCTAATTGATTTTCAGTTTTCCCAAGGTATATTCCCTAGACTGGAAGTGCCCTTGGCTCTGTAGCTCTGTTGATTACTTCTTATAGGGAACACAATGCACTCCTCCAGTGAGGCAGTTGGCAATTTACATCCTGCCCATCAGCATAACAAGGCTCCCTTTTCTCCAGGGCCTGTCTTGCCTTTCTGGTTTTTACATATTTTGTGGATGTCCCTTTTCACTGGTGGGAAGTGATACTTCTTTGTAGTGCAGATTTGCATTGCCCGCTTGCTTGCTTGGCCAAAAAGGGCGTATGCGTTTTCTCCTGAATATATTCAGGAGGAAACGCATACGCCCTTTTTGACCAAGTGCGTCATTGTTGAACTTGTGCCCCTCTTCCTGGGCTTTAAAGGCGATTCCAACGTACCTCTTGAAATCTGTTTCCTGCTATTCTGCCTCGCTTTCAAGTCCGCCTCGTTGCCTTCCCTCAACACATTTTTGGACGATAGTTGTCTTTATTACTCTGCCAGTTTGTGAATTGCTGTGCCCCTGAGCTCCATTTTTCAACTCGTTTTTTGTGAGCTGTACGCAAGTCCAAAATTTTGGTTAAGGACCTATACTGGTTCCCGGTGGTTGGCTGAGACTCTGGTTAATTCTTCTTCCTTCCGGGGAATTAGAGTGACATGTGCCCATCCAAATGTCTAACAGCTACTCTCTCATTGGTTCTCCCTCTTCCCTTCCATCCTCTGCCAAATTGGCAACCTGTGCGAACCAGGAGGTTAAAGGACCTGTCTCTCCAAGTTGGGAGATTGATAGTAGAGCAGTTGGAAAGTCAAACCGGAGCACCAGGAGAGGGACTTCTCGTTGAGTTTTAGAAACCTTTTGTATTCACTGTGTGTCCATTCTCTAGGTTTCCCGTACATGTTATATCTGTAGTAATATTCCCTTCAACATGGAGAGTTGGGACCCATGGAATGGGGGCCATGCATTTTTGCTTTAAAGGGTCTGCATTTGCTCACCCAATCTCACCAATCCTCTCAGTCCCAAGTGTCCAGCCTTATGCCACATCCAGCTGTCATTGTAGATAGGGTCATTCCAGGTTTCATCAGAGACCCTGAAGGAAATGTAAAGAATTTCCCTGTTTTTTGGTTTTGTTTTTGAAATTCCTTTTTATAGTGGGTTTGAGCTGATTCTCGCTGCCATGTTTATGCCAGTCTAGACACAAGAGATTCCCTTACAGAGACATATCAATACATAGGTTTTAAGATTCTTACTAATCAGATCTATTCCTCTGCGGGAAATATGGGGTTTTGAGTCCCTTTCACTGAGGAAGGTGTAGGTCTTGTCTATTCCACAGTTGGTTTTAGAAATGGTACCTGTGCTTATATCAATCTCTGGTTTAATGCATCACCCCACCTCTCCTTTCCCCTTAAGCAGGCATAAGAGTGTTTTCTAAATGTGAGACTCTGTTCTCTTTCCTAACTCAGTTCATGTGTAGCCATGTTTACAGGATCTTCATAAGTGATATCTTATGAGAAGTTTCTTTTTCTGTGTGACTTATTTCACTTAGAATCATCGTACCTGAATCCACTCACTTTGCTGCTCCTGGTCTTATGACATTGATTTCATGGCTGAGGGATATTCCATCGTACATAAATACCACAGTTTTTTGAACCATTTTTATATTTCCTGGGATATTTAAGGTGTACCCATGTTGAGGTTCTTGTAAGCAGTGCAGCCCTAAATTTGGGGGTGGCCCTGTCTTATTGATTTTCAGTTTTCCCAAGGTATATTCCCTAGACTGGATGTGCCCTTGGCTCTGTAGCTCTGTTGATTACTTCTTTAGGGAACGCAATGCACTCCTCCAGTGAGGCAGTTGGCAATTTACATCCCGCCCATCAGCATAACAAGGCTCCCTGTTCTCCAGGGCCTGTCTTGCCTTTCTGGTTTTTACACATTTTGTGGATGTCCCTTTGGACCGGTGGGAAGTGATACTTCTTTGTAGTGCAGATTTGCATTGCCCGCTTGCTTGCTTGGCCAAAATGGGCGTATGCGTTTTCTCCTGAATATATTCAGGAGAAAACGCATACACCCTTTTTGGCCAAGTGCGTCACTGTCGAAGTTGTGCCCCTCTTCCTGTACTTTAAAGGCGATTCCAACGTACCTCTTGAAATCTGTTTCCTGCTATTCTGCCTCGCTTTCAAGTCCGCCTCGTTGACTTCACTTAACAGATTTTTGGACGACAGTTGTCCTTTATTACTCTGCCAGTTTGTGAATTGCTGTGCCCCTGAGCTCCATTTTTCAACTCGTTTTTTGTGAGCTGTACGCAAGTCGAAAATTTTGGTTCAGGACCTATACTGCTTCCCGGTGGTTGGCTGAGACTCTGGTAAATTCTTCTTCCTGCCGGAAAATTAGAGTGACATGTGCCCGTCCAAATGTCTAACAGCTACTCTCTCATTGGTTCTCCCTCTTCCCTTCCATCCTCTGCCAAATTGGCAACCTGTGCGAACCAGGAGGTTAAAGGGGTTGTCTCTCCAAGGTGGGAGATTGATAGTAAAGCAGTTGGAAAGTCAAACCGGAGCACCAGGAGAGGGACTACTCTTTGAGTTTTAGAAACCTTTTGTATTCACAGTGTGCCCATTCTCTAGGTATCCCATACATGTTAGCTGTAGTAATATTCCCTTCAACATGGAGAGTTGGGACCCATGGAATTGGGGCCATGCATTTTTGCTTTAAAGGGTCTGCATTTCCTCACCCAATCTCACCAATCCTCTCAGTCCCAAGTGTCCAGCCTTATGCCACATCCAGCTGTCATTGTAGATAGGGTCATTCCAGGTTTCATCAGAGACCCTGAAGGAAATGTAAAGAATTTCCCTGTTTTTTGGTTTTGTTTTTGAAATTCCGTTTTATAGTGGGTTTGAGCTGATTCTCGCTGCCATGTTTATGCCAGTCTAGACACACTTGATTCCCTTACAGAGACATATCAATACATAGGTTTTAAGATTCTTACTAGTCAGATCTATTCCTCTGCGGGAAATATGGGGTTTTGAGTCCCTTTCACTGAGGAAGGTGTAGGTCTTGTCTATTCCACAGTTGGTTTTAGAAATGGTACCTGTGCTTATATCAAACTCTGGTTTTATGCATCACCCCACCTCTCCTTTCCCCTTAAGCAGGCATAAGAGTGTTTTCTAAATGTGAGACTCTGTTCTCTTTCCTAACTCAGTTCATGTGTAACAATGTTTACAGGATCTTCATAAGTGATATCTTATGAGAAGTTTCTTTTTCTGTGTGACTTATTTCACTTAGAATCATCGTACCTGAATCCACTCACTTTGTTGCTCCTGCTCTTATGACATTGATTTCATGGCTGAGGGATATTCCGTCGTACATAAATACCACAGTTTTTTGAACAATTTTTATATTTCCTGGGATATTTAAGGTGTACCCATGTTGAGGTTCTTGTAAGCAGTGCAGCCCTAAATTTGGGGGTGGCCCTGTCTTATTGATTTTCAGTTTTCCCTAGGTATATTCCCTAGACTGGATGTGCCCTTGGCTCTGTAGCTCTGTTGATTACTTCTTTTAGGGAACGCAATGCACTCCTCCAGTGAGGCAGTTGGCAATTTACATCCCACCCATCAGCATAACAAGGCTCCCTGTTCTCCAGGGCCTGTCTTGCCTTTCTGGTTTTTACACATTTTGTGGATGTCCCTTTTGACCGGTGGGAAGTGATACTTCTTTGTAGTGCAGATTTGCATTGCCCGCTTGCTTGCTTGGCCAAAAAGGGCGTATGCGTTTTCTCCTGAATATATTCAGGAGAAAACGCATACACCCTTTTTGGCCAAGTGCGTCACTGTCGAAGTTGTGCCCCTCTTCCTGTGATTTAAAGGCGATTCCAACGTACCTCTTGAAATCTGTTTCCTGCTATTCTGCCTCGCTTTCAAGTCCGCCTCGTTGCCTTCCCTCAACACATTTTTGGACGATAGTTGTCTTTATTACTCTGCCAGTTTGTGAATTGCTGTGCCCCTGAGCTCCATTTTTCAACTCGTTTTTTGTGAGCTGTACGCAAGTCCAAAATTTTGGTTAAGGACCTATACTGGTTCCCAGTGGTTGGCTGAGACTCTGGTTAATTCTTCTTCCTTCCGGGGAATTAGAGTGACATGTGCCCATCCAAATGTCTAACAGCTACTCTCTCATTGGTTCTCCCTCTTCCCTTCCATCCTCTGCCAAATTGGCAACCTGTGCGAACCAGGAGGTTAAAGGACCTGTCTCTCCAAGTTGGGAGATTGATAGTAGAGCAGTTGGAAAGTCAAACCGGAGCACCAGGAGAGGGACTTCTCGTTGAGTTTTAGAAACCTTTTGTATTCACTGTGTGTCCATTCTCTAGGTTTCCCGTACATGTTATATCTGTAGTAATATTCCCTTCAACATGGAGAGTTGGGACCCATGGAATGGGGGCCATGCATTTTTGCTTTAAAGGGTCTGCATTTGCTCACCCAATCTCACCAATCCTCTCAGTCCCAAGTGTCCAGCCTTATGCCACATCCAGCTGTCATTGTAGATAGGGTCATTCCAGGTTTCATCAGAGACCCTGAAGGAAATGTAAAGAATTTCCCTGTTTTTTGGTTTTGTTTTTGAAATTCCTTTTTATAGTGGGTTTGAGCTGATTCTCGCTGCCATGTTTATGCCAGTCTAGACACAAGAGATTCCCTTACAGAGACATATCAATACATAGGTTTTAAGATTCTTACTAATCAGATCTATTCCTCTGCGGGAAATATGGGGTTTTGAGTCCCTTTCACTGAGGAAGGTGTAGGTCTTGTCTATTCCACAGTTGGTTTTAGAAATGGTACCTGTGCTTATATCAATCTCTGGTTTAATGCATCACCCCACCTCTCCTTTCCCCTTAAGCAGGCATAAGAGTGTTTTCTAAATGTGAGACTCGGTTCTCTTTCCTAACTCAGTTCATGTGTAGCCATGTTTACAGGATCTTCATAAGTGATATCTTATGATAAGTTTCTTTTTCTGTGTGACTTATTTCACTTAGAATCATCGTACCTGAATCCACTCACTTTGCTGCTCCTGGTCTTATGACATTGATTTCATGGCTGAGGGATATTCCATCGTACAAAAATACCACAGTTTTTTGAAACATTTTTATATTTCCTGGGATATTTAAGGTGTACTCATGTGGAGGTTCTTGTAAGCAGTGCAGCCCTAAATTTGGGGGTGGCTCTGTCTTACTGAATTTCAGTTTTCCCAAGGTATATTCCCTAGACTGGATGTGCCATTGGCTCTGTAGCTCTGTTGATTACTTCTTTTAGGGAACACAGTGCACTCTTCCAGTGAGGCAGTTGGCAATTTACATGCCGCCCATCAGCATAACAAGGCTCCCTGTTCTCCAGGGCCTGTCTTGCCTTTCTGGTTTTTACACATTTTGTGGATGTCCCTTTTGACCGGTGGGAAGTGATACTTCTTTGTAGTGCAGATTTGCATTGCCCGCTTGCTTGCTTGGCCAAAAAGGGCGCATGCGTTTTCTCCTGAATATATTCAGGAGAAAACGCATACGCCCTTTTTGGCCAAGTGCGTCATTGTCGAAGTTGTGCCCCTCTTCCTGTGCTTTAAAGGCGATTCCAACGTACCTCTTGAAATCTGTTTCCTGCTATTCTGCCTCGCTTTCAAGTCCGCCTCGTTGCCTTCCCTCAACAGATTTTTGGACGACAGTTGTCCTTTATTACTCTGCCAGTTTGTGAATTGCTGTGCCCCTGAGCTCCATTTTTCAACTCGTTTTTTGTGAGCTGTACGCAAGTCCAAATTTGTGGTTCAGGACCTATACTGCTTCCCGGTGGCTGGCTGAGACTCTGGTTAATTCTTCTTCCTGCCGGGAAATTAGAGTGACATTTGCCCGTCCAAATGTCTAACAGCTACTCTCTCATTGGTTCTCCCTCTTCCCTTCCATCCTCTGCCAAATTGGCAACCTGTGCGAACCAGGAGGTTAAAGGGGTTGTCTCTCCAAGGTGGGTGATTGATAGTAAAGCAGTTGGAAAGTCAAACCGGAGCACCAGGAGAGGGACTACTCGTTGAGTTTTAGAAACCTTTTGTATTCACAGTGTGCCCATTCTCTAGGTATCCCGTACATGTTAGCTGTAGTAATATTCCCTTCAACATGGAGAGTTGGGACCCATGGAATGGGGGCCATGCATTTTTGCTTTAAAGGGTCTGCATTTGCTCACCCAATCTCACCAATCCTCTCAGTCCCAAGTGTCCAGCCTTATGCCACATCCAGCTGTCATTGTAGATAGGGTCATTCCAGGTTTCATCAGAGACCCTGAAGGAAATGTAAAGAATTTCCCTGTTTTTTGGTTTTGTTTTTGAAATTCCTTTTTATAGTGGGTTTGAGCTGATTCTCGCTGCCATGTTTATGCCAGTCTAGACGCACTTGATTCCCTTACAGAGACATATCAATACATAGGTTTTAAGATTCTTACTAGTCAGATCTATTCCTCTGCGGGAAATATGGGGTTTTGAGTCCCTTTCACTGAGGAAGGTGTAGGTCTTGTCTATTCCACAGTTGGTTTTAGAAATGGTACCTGTGCTTATATCAAACTCTGGTTTTATGAATCACCCCACCTCTCCTTTCCCCTTAAGCAGGCATAAGAGTGTTTTCTAAATGTGAGACTCTGTTCTCTTTCCTAACTCAGTTCATGTGTAACCATGTTTACAGGATCTTCATAAGTGATATCTTATGATAAGTTTCTTTTTCTGTGTGACTTATTTCACTTAGAATCATCGTACCTGAATCCACTCACTTTGCTGCTCCTGGTCTTATGACATTGATTTCATGGCTGAGGGATATTCCATCGTACATAAATACCACAGTTTTTTGAACCATTTTTATATTTCCTGGGATATTTAAGGTGTACCCGTGTTGAGGTTCTTGTAAGCATTGCAGCCCTAAATTTGGGGGTGGCCCTGTCTTATTGATTTTCAGTTTTCCCAAGGTATATTCCCTAGACTGGCTGTGCCCTTGGCTCTGTAGCTCTGTTGATTACTTCTTTTAGGGAACGCAATGCACTCCTCCAGTGAGGCAGTTGGCAATTTACATCCCGCCCATCAGCATAACAAGGCTCCCTGTTCTCCAGGGACTGTCTTGCCTTTCTAGTTTTTACACATTTTGTGGATGTCCCTTTTGACCGGTGGGAAGTGATACTTCTTTGTAGTGCAGATTTGCATTGCCCTCTTGCTTGCTTGGGCAAAATGGGCGTATGCGTTTTCTCCTGAAAATATTCAGGAGAAAACGCATACACCCTTTTTGGCCAAGTGCGTCATTGTCGAAGTTGTGCCCCTCTTCCTGTGCTTTAAAGGCGATTCCAACGTACCTCTTGAAATCTGTTTCCTGCTATTCTGCCTCGCTTTCAAGTCCGCCTCGTTGCCTTCCCTCAACAGATTTTTGGACGATAGTTGTCTTTATTACTCTGCCAGTTTGTGAATTGCTGTGCCCCTGAGCTCCATTTTTCAACTCGTTTTTTGTGAGCTGTACGCAAGTCCAGAATTTTGGTTAAGGACCTATACTGGTTCCCGGTGGTTGGCTGAGACTCTGGTTAATTCTTCTTCCTTCCGGAGAATTAGAGTGACATGTGCCCATCCAAATGTCTAACAGCTACTCTCTCATTGGTTCTCCCTCTTCCCTTCCATCCTCTGCCAAATTGGCAACCTGTGCGAACCAGGAGGTTAAAGGGGTTGTCTCTCCAAGTTGGGAGATTGATAGTAGAGCAGTTGGAAAGTCAAACCGGAGCACCAGGAGAGGGACTACTCGTTGAGTTTTAGAAACCTTTTGTATTCACAGTGTGTCCATTCTCTAGGTTTCCCGTACATGTTATAGCTGTAGTAATATTTCCTTCAACATGGAGAGTTGGGACCCATGGAATGGGGGCCATGCATTTTTGCTTTAAAGGGTCTGCATTTGCTCACCCAATCTCACCAAACCTCTCAGTCCGAAGTGTCCAGCCTTATGCCACATCCAGCTGTCATTGTAGATAGGGTCATTCCAGGTTTCATCAGAGACCCTGAAGGAAATGTAAAGAATTTCCCTGTTTTTTGGTTTTGTTTTTGAAATTCCTTTTTATAGTGGGTTTGAGCTGATTCTCGCTGCCATGTTTATGCCAGTCTAGACACACGTGATTCCCTTACAGAGACATATCAATACATAGGTTTTAAGATTCTTACTAATCAGATCTATTCCTCTGTGGGATATATGGGGTTTTGAGTCCCTTTCACTGAGGAAGGTGTAGGTCTTGTCTATTCCACAGTTGGTTTTAGAAATGGTACCTGTGCTTATATCAAACTCTGGTTTAATGCATCACCCCACCTCTCCTTTCCCCTTAAGCAGGCATAAGAGTGTTTTCTAAATGTGAGACTCTGTTCTCTTTCCTAACTCAGTTCATGTGTAGCCATGTTTACAGGATCATCAAAAGTGATATCTTATGAGAAGTTTCTTTTTCTGTGTGACTTATTTCACTTAGAATCATCGTACCTGAATCCACTCACTTTGCTGCTCCTGGTCTTATGACATTGATTTCATGGCTGAGGGATATTCCATCGTACAGAAATACCACAGTTTTTTGAACCATTTTTATATTTCCTGGGATATTTAAGGTGTACCCGTGTTGAGGTTCTTGTAAGCATTGCAGCCCTAAATTTGGGGGTGGCCCTGTCTTATTGATTTTCAGTTATCCCAAGGTATATTCCCTAGACTGGCTGTGCCCTTGGCTCTGTAGCTCTGTTGATTACTTCTTTTAGGGAACGCAATGCACTCCTCCAGTGAGGCAGTTGGCAATTTACATCCCGCCCATCAGCATAACAAGGCTCCCTGTTCTCCAGGGCCTGTCTTGCCTTTCTAGTTTTTACACATTTTGTGGATGTCCCTTTTGACCGGTGGGAAGTGATACTTCTTTGTAGTGCAGATTTGCATTGCCCTCTTGCTTGCTTGGGCAAAAAGGGCGTATGCGTTTTCTCCTGAAAATATTCAGGAGAAAACGCATACACCCTTTTTGGCCAAGTGCGTCATTGTCGAAGTTGTGCCCCTCTTCCTGTGCTTTAAAGGCGATTCCAACGTACCTCTTGAAATCTGTTTCCTGCTATTCTGCCTCGCTTTCAAGTCCGCCTCGTTGCCTTCCCTCAGCAGATTTTTGGACGATAGTTGTCTTTATTACTCTGCCAGTTTGTGAATTGCTGTGCCCCTGAGCTCCATTTTTCAACTCGTTTTTTGTGAGCTGTACGCAAGTCCAAAATTTTGGTTCAGGACCTATACTGGTTCCCGGTGGTTGGCTGAGACTCTGGTTAATTCTTCTTCCTTCCGGAGAATTAGAGTGACATGTGCCCATCCAAATGTCTAACAGCTACTCTCTCATTGGTTCTCCCTCTTCCCTTCCATCCTCTGCCAAATTGGCAACCTGTGCGAACCAGGAGGTTAAAGGGGTTGTCTCTCCAAGTTGGGAGATTGATAGTAGAGCAGTTGGAATGTCAAACCGGAGCACCAGGAGAGGGACTACTCGTTGAGTTTTAGAAACCTTTTGTATTCACAGTGTGTCCATTCTCTAGGTTTCCCGTACATGTTATAGCTGTAGTAATATTTCCTTCAACATGGAGAGTTGGGACCCATGGAATGGGGGCCATGCATTTTTGCTTTAAAGGGTCTGCATTTGCTCACCCAATCTCACCAATCCTCTCAGTCCGAAGTGTCCAGCCTTATGCCACATCCAGCTGTCATTGTAGATAGGGTCATTCCAGGTTTCATCAGAGACCCTGAAGGAAATGTAAAGAATTTCCCTGTTTTTTGGTTTTGTTTTTGAAATTCCTTTTTATAGTGGGTTTGAGCTGATTCTCGCTGCCATGTTTATGCCAGTCTAGACACACGTGATTCCCTTACAGAGACATATCAATACATAGGTTTTAAGATTCTTACTAATCAGATCTATTCCTCTGCGGGATATATGGGGTTTTGAGTCCCTTTCACTGAGGAAGGTGTAGGTCTTGTCTATTCCACAGTTGGTTTTAGAAATGGTACCTGTGCTTATATCAAACTCTGGTTTAATGCATCACCCCACCTCTCCTTTCCCCTTAAGCAGGCATAAGAGTGTTTTCTAAATGTGAGACTCTGTTCTCTTTCCTAACTCAGTTCATGTGTAGCCATGTTTACAGGATCTTCAAAAGTGATATCTTATGAGAAGTTTCTTTTTCTGTGTGACTTATTTCACTTAGAATCATCGTACCTGAATCCACTCACTTTGCTGCTCCTGGTCTTATGACATTGATTTCATGGCTGAGGGATATTCCATCGTACAAAAATACCACAGTTTTTTGAACCATTTTTATATTTCCTGGGATATTTAAGGTGTACTCATGTGGAGGTTCTTGTAAGCAGTGCAGCCCTAAATTTGGGGGTGGCTCTGTCTTACTGAATTTCAGTTTTCCCAAGGTATATTCCCTAGACTGGATGTGCCATTGGCTCTGTAGCTCTGTTGATTACTTCTTTTAGGGAACACAATGCACTCTTCCAGTGAGGCAGTTGGCAATTTACATGCCGCCCATCAGCATAACAAGGCTCCCTGTTCTCCAGGGCCTGTCTTGCCTTTCTGGTTTTTACACATTTTGTGGATGTCCCTTTTGACCAGTGGGAAGTGATACTTCTTTGTAGTGCAGATTTGCATTGCCCGCTTGCTTGCTTGGCCAAAAAGGGCGCATGCGTTTTCTCCTGAATATATTCAGGAGAAAACGCATACGCCCTTTTTGGCCAAGTGCGTCATTGTCGAAGTTGTGCCCCACTTCCTGTGCTTTAAAGGCGATTCCAACGTACCTCTTGAAATCTGTTTCCTGCTATTCTGCCTCGCTTTCAAGTCCGCCTCGTTGACTTCACTTAACAGATTTTTGGACGACAGTTGTCCTTTATTACTCTGCCAGTTTGTGAATTGCTGTGCCCCTGAGCTCCATTTTTCAACTCGTTTTTTGTGAGCTGTACGCAAGTCCAAAATTTTGGTTAAGGACCTATACTGCTTCCCGGTGGCTGGCTGAGACTCTGGTTAATTCTTCTTCCTGCCGGGAAATTAGAGTGACATGTGCCCGTCCAAATGTCTAACAGCTACTCTCTCATTGGTTCTCCCTCTTCCCTTCCATCCTCTGCCAAATTGGCAACCTGTGCGAACCAGGAGGTTAAAGGGCCTGTCTCTCCAAGTTGGGAGATTGATAGTAAAGCAGTTGGAAAGTCAAACCGGAGCACCAGGAGAGGGAATACTCGTTGAGTTTTAGAAAAGTTTTGTATTCACAGTGTGCCCATTCTCTAGGTATCCCGTACATGTTAGCTGTAGTAATATTCCCTTCAACATGGAGAGTTGGGACCCATGGAATGGGGGCCATGCATTTTTGCTTTAAAGGGTCTGCATTTGCTCACCCAATTTCACCAATTCTCTCAGTCCCAAGTGTCCAGCCTTATGCCACATCCAGCTGTCATTGTAGATAGGGTCATTCCAGGTTTCATCAGAGACCCTGAAGGAAATGTAAAGAATTTCCCTGTTTTTCGGTTTTGATTTTGAAATTCCTTTTTATAGTGGGTTTGAGCTGATTTTCACTGCCATGTTTATGCCAGTCTAGACACACTTGATTCCCTTACAGAGACATATCAATACATAAGTTTTAAGATTCTTACTAGTCAGATCTATTCCTCTGCGGGGAATATGGGGTTTTGAGTCCCTTTCCCTGAGGAAGGTGTAGGTCTTGTCTATTCCACAGTTGGTTTTAGAAATGGTTCCTGTGCTTATATCAAACTCTGGTTTTATGCATCACCCCACCTCTCCTTTCCCCTTAAGCAGGAATAAGAGTGTTTTCTAAATGTGAGACTCTGTTCTCTTTCCTAACTCAGTTCATGTTTAGCCATGTTTACAGGATCTTCATAAGTGATATCTTATGAGAAGTTTCTTTTTCTGTGTGACTTATTTCACTTAGAATCATCGTACCTGAATCCACTCACTTTGCTGCTCCTGGTCTTATGTCATTGATTTCATGGCTGAGGGATATTCCATCGTACATAAATACCACAGTTTTTTGAACCATTTTTATATTTCCTGGGATATTTAAGGTGTACCCAAGTTGAGGTTCTTGTAAGCAGTGCAGCCCTAAATTTGGGGGTGGCTCTGTCTTATTGATTTTCAGTTTTCCCAAGGTATATTCCCTAGACTGGAAGTGCCCTTGGCTCTGTAGCTCTGTTGTTTACTTGTTTTAGGGAATGCAATGCACACCTCCAGTGAGGCAGTTGGCAATTTACATCCGGCCCATCAGCATAACAAGGCTCCCTGTTCTCCAGGGCCTGTCTTGCCTTTCTGGTTTTTACACATTTTGTGGATGTCCCTTTTGACCAGTGGGAAGTGATACTTCTTTGTAGTGCAGATTTGCATTGCCCGCTTGCTTGCTTGACCAAAAAGTGTGTATGCGTTTTCTCCTGAATATATTCAGGAGAAAACGCATACGCCCTTTTTGGCCAAGTGCGTCATTGTCGAAGTTGTGCCCCTCTTCCTGTGCTTTAAAGGCGATTCCAACGTAACTCTTGAAATTTGTTTCCTGCTATTCGGCCTCGCTTTCAAGTCCGCCTCGTTGCCTTCCCTCAACAGATTTTTGGACGACAGTTGTCTTTTATTACTCTGGCAGTTTGTGAATTGCTGTGCCGTGAGCTCCATTTTTCAACTCGTTTTTTGTGAGCTGTACGCAAGTCCAAAATTTTGGTTCAGGACCTATACTGGTTCCCGGTGGGTGGCTGAGACTCTGGTTAATTCTTAGTCCTGCCGGGAAATTAGAGTGACATGTGCCCGTCCAAATGTCTAA
Organism: Mesoplodon bidens; assembly: GCF_964165515.1. Lineage (NCBI taxonomy): Eukaryota > Metazoa > Chordata > Mammalia > Artiodactyla > Ziphiidae > Mesoplodon > Mesoplodon bidens. The sequence goes on from NW_027671190.1 coordinate 735,261, forward strand.
CAGCTACACTCTCATTGGTTCTCCCTCTTCCCTTCCATCCTCTGCCAAATTGGCAACCTCTGCGAACCAGGAGGTTAAAGGGGCTGTCTCTCCAAGTTGGCAGATTGATAGGAAAGCAGTTGGAAAGTCAAACCGGAGCACCAGGAGAGGGACTTCTCGTTGAGTTTTAGAAACCTTTTATATTCACTGTGTGTCCATTCTCTAGGTTTCCCGTACATGTTATATCTGTAGTAATATTCCCTTCAACATGGAGAGTTGGGACCCATGGAATGGGGGCCATGCATTTTTGCTTTAAAGGGTCTGCATTTGCTCACCCAATTTCACCAATTCTCTCAGTCCCAAGTGTCCAGCCTTATGCCACATCCAGCTGTCATTGTAGATAGGGTCATTCCAGGTTTCATCAGAGACCCTGAAGGAAATGGAAAGAATTTCCCTGTTTTTCGGTTTTGTTTTTGAAATTCCTTTTTATAGTGGGTTTGAGCTGATTCTCACTGCCATGTTTATGCCAGTCTAGACACACTTGATTCCCTTACAGAGACATATCAATACATAAGTTTTAAGATTCTTACTAGTCAGATCTATTCCTCTGCGGGGAATATGGGGTTCTGAGTCCCTTTCCTTGAGGAAGGTGTAGGTCTTGTCTATTCCACAGTTGGTTTTAGAAATGGTTCCTCTGCTTATATCAAACTCTGGTTTTATGCATCACCCCACCTCTCCTTTCCCCTTAAGCAGGCATAAGAGTGTTTTCTAAATGTGAGACTCTGTTCTCTTTCCTAACTCAGTTCATGTGTAACAATGTTTACAGGATCTTCATAAGTGATATCTTATGAGAAGTTTCCTTTTCTGTGTGACTTATTTCACTTAGAATCATCGTACCTGAATCCACTCACTTTGTTGCTCCTGCTCTTATGACATTGATTTCATGGCTGAGGGATATTCCGTCGTACATAAATACCACAGTTTTTTGAACCATTTTTATATTTCCTGGGATATTTAAGGTGTACCCAAGTTGAGGTTCTTGTAAGCAGTGCAGCCCTAAATTGGGGGGTGGCTCTGTCTTATTGATTTTCAGTTTTCCCAAGGTATATTCCCTAGACTGGATGTGACCTTGGCTCTGTAGCTCTGTTGTTTACTTGTTTTAGGGAACGCAATGCACTCCTCCAGTGAGGCAGTTGGCAATTTACATCACGCCCATCAGCATAACAAGGCTCCCTGTTCTCCAGGGCCTGTCTTGCCTTTCTGGTTTTTACACATTTTGTGGATGTCCCTTTTGACCGGTGGGAAGTGATACTTCTTTGTAGTGCAGATTTGCATAACCACTTGCTTGCTTGGCCAAAAAGGGCGTATGCGTTTTCTCCTGAATCTATTCAGGAGAAAACGCATACGCCCTTTTTGGCCAAGTGTGTCATTGTCGAAGTTGTGCCACTCTTCCTGTGCTTTAAAGGCGATTCCAACGTACCTCTTGAAATCTGTTTCCTGCTATTCTGCCTCGCTTTCAAGTCCGCCTCGTTGCCTTCCCTCAACAGAATTTTGGACGACAGTTGTCCTTTATTACTCTGCCAGTTTGTGAATTGCTGTGCCCCTGAGCTCAATTATTCAACTCGTTTTTTGTGAGCTGTACGCAAGTCCAAAATTTTGGTTCAGGACCTATACTGGTTCCCGGTGGGTGGCTAAGACTCTGGTTAATTCTTCTTCCTGCCGGGAAACTAGAGTGACATGTGCCCGTCCAAATGCCTAACAGCTACTCTCTCATTGGTTCTCCCTCTTCCCTTCCATCCTCTGCTAATTTGGCAACCTGTGCGAACCAGGAGGTTAAATAGGTTGTCTCTCCAAGTTGGGAGATTGATAATAAAGCAGTTGGAAAGTCAAACCGGAGCAACAGGAGAGGGACTACTCGTTGAGTTTTAGAAACCTTTTGTATTCACAGTGTGTCCATTCTCTAGGTTTCCCGTACATGTTATAGCTGTAGTAATATTCCCTTCAACATGGAGAGTTGGGACCCATGGAATGGAGGACATGCATTTTTGCTTTAAAGGGTCTGCATTTTCTCACCCAATCTCACCAATCCTCTCAGTCCCAAGTGTCCAGCCTAATGCCACATCCAGCTGTCATTGTAGACAGGGTCATTCCAGGTTTCATTAGAGACCATGAAGGTAATGAAAAGAATTTCCCTGTTTTTTGGTTTTGTTTTTGAAATTCCTTTTTATAGTGGGTTTGAGCTAATTCTCGCTTCCATGTTTATGCCAGTCTAGACACACTTGATTCCCTTACAGAGACATATCAATACATAGGTTTTAAGATTCTTACTAGTCAGATCTATTCCTCTGCGGGAAATATGGGGTTTTGAGTCCCTTTCACTGAGGAAGGTGTAGGTCTTGTCTATTCCACAGTTGGTTTTAGATATGGTACCTGTGATTATATCAAACTCTGGTTTTATGCATCACCCCACCTCTCCTTTCCCCTTAAGCAGGCATAAGAGTGTTTTCTTAATGTGAGACTCTGTTCTCTTTCCTAACTCAGTTCATGTGTAGCCATGTTTACAGGATCTTCATAAGTGATATCTTACGAGAAGTTTCTTTTTCTGTGTGACTTATTTCACTTAGAATCATCGTACCTGAATCCACTCACTTTGCTGCTCCTGGTCTTATGACATTGATGTCATGGCTGAGGGTTATTCCATCGTATATAAATACCACAGTTTTTTGAACCATTTTTTATATTTCCTGGGATATTTAAGGTGTACCCAAGTTGAGGTTCTTGTAAGCAGTGCAGCCCTAAATTTCGGGGTGGCTCTGTCTTATTGATTTTCAGTTTTCCCAAGGTATATTCCCTAGACGGGATGTGCCCTTGGCTCTTTAGCTCTGTTGATTACTTCTTTTAGGGAACACAATGCACTCCTCCAGTGAGGCAGTTGGCAATTTACATCCCGCCCATCAGCATAACAAGGCTCCCTGTTCTCCAGGGCCTGTCTTGCCTTTCTGGTTTTTACACATTTTGTGGATGTCCCTTTTGAACTTTGGGAAGTGATACTTCTTTGTTGTGCAGATTTGCATTGCCCGCATGTTTGCTTGGCCAAAAAGGGCGTATGCGTTTTCTCCTGAATATATTCAGGAGAAAACGCATACGCCCTTTTTGGCCAAGTGGGTCATTGTCGAAGTTGTGCCCCTCTTCCTGTGGTTTAAAGGCGATTCCAACGTACCTCTTGAAATCTGTTTCCTGCTATTCTGCCTCGCTTTCAAGTCCGCCTCGTTGCCTTCCCTCAACAGATTTTTGGACGATAGTTGTCCTTTAATACTCTGCCAGTGTGTGAAATGCTGTGCCCCTGAGCTCCATTTTTCAACTCGTTTTTTGTGAGCTGTACGCAAGTCCAAAATTTTGGTTCAAGACCTATACTGGTTCCCGATGGGTGGCTGGGACTCTGGTTAATTCTTCTTCCTGCCGGGAAATTAGTGACATGTCCCCGTCCAAATGCCTAACAGCTACTCTCTCATTGGTTCTCCCTCTTCCCTTACATCCTCTGCCAAATTGGCAACCTGTGCGAACCAGGAGGTTAAAGGGGTTGTCTCTCCAAGTTGGGAGATTGATAGTAAAGCAGTTGGAAAGTCAAACCGCAGCACCAGGAGAGGGACTACTCGTTGAGTTTTAGAAACCTTTTGTATTCACAGTGTGTCCATACTCTAGGTATCCCGTACATGTTATAGCTGTAGTAATATTCCCTTCAACATGGAGAGTTGGGACCCATGGAATGGAGGACATGCATTTTTGCTTTAAAGGGTCTGCATTTGCTCACCCAATCTCACCAATCCTCTCAGTCCCAAGTGTCCAGCCTAATGCCACATCCAGCTGTCATTGTAGATAGGGTCATTCCAGGTTTCATTAGAGACCCTGAAGGTAATGTAAAGAATTGCCCGGTTTTTTGGTTTTGTTTTTGAAATTCCTTTTTATAGTGGGTTTGAGCTGATTCTCGCTGCCATGTTTATGCCAGTCTAGACACACTGGATTCCTTTACAGAGACCTATCAATACATAGGTTTTAAGATTCTTACTAGTCATATCTATTCATCTGCGGGAAATATGGGGTTTTGAGTCCCTTTCACTGAGGAAGGTGTAGGTCTTGTCTATTCCACAGTTGGTTTTAGAAATGGTACCTGTGCTTATATCAAACTCTGGTTTTATGCATCACCTCACCTCTCCTTTCCCCTTAAGCAGGCATAAGAGTGTTTTCTAAATGTGAGACTCGGTTCTCTTTCCTAACTCAGTTCATGTGTAGCCATGTTTACAGGATCTTCATAAGTGATTTCTTATGATAAGTTTCTTTTTCTGTGTGACTTATTTCACTTAGAATCATCGTACCTGAATCCACTCACTTTGCCGCTCCTGGTCTTATGACATTGATTTCATGGCTGAGGGATATTCCATCGTACATAAATACCACAGTTTTCTGAACCATTTTTATATTTCCTGGGATATTTAAGGTGTACCCAAGTTGAGGTTCTTGTAAACAGTGCAGCCCTAAATTTGGGGGTGGCTCTGTCTTATTGATTTTCAGTTTTCCCAAGGTATATTCCCTAGACTGGAAGTGCCCTTGGCTCTGTAGCTCTGTTGTTTACTTGTTTTAGGAAACGCAATGCACTCCTCCAGTGAGGCAGTTGGCAATTTACATCCCGCCCATCAGCATAACAAGGCTCCCTGTTCTCCAGGGCCTGTCTTGCATTTCTGGTTTTTACACATTTTGTGGATGTCCCTTTTGACCGTTGGGAAGTGATACTACTTTTTAGTGCAGAGTTGCATTGCCCGCTTGCTTGCTTGGCCAAAAAGGGCGTATGCGTTTTCTCCTGAATATATTCAGGAGAAAACGCATATGCCCTTTTTGGCCAAGTGCGTCATTGTCGAAGTTGTGCCCCTCTTCCTGTGCTTTAAAGGCGATTCCAACGTACCTCTTGAAATCTGTTTCCTGCTATTCTGCCTCGCTTTCAAGTCTGCCTCGTTGCCTTTCCTCAACAGATTTTTGGACGATAGTTGTCCTTTATTACTCTGCCAGTTTGTGAAATGCTGGGCCCCTGAGCTCCATTTTTCAACTCGTTTTTTGTGAGCTGTACGCAAGTCCAAAATTTTGGTTCAGGACCTATACTGGTTCCCGATTGGTGGCTGTGACTCTGGTTAATTCTTCTTCCTGCCAGAAAATTAGTGACATGTTCCCGTCCAAATGCCTAATAGCTACTCTCTCATTGGTTCTCCCTCTTCCCTTCCATCCTCTGCCAAATTGGCAACCTGTGCGGACCAGGAGGTTAAAGGGGTTGTCTCTCCAAGTTGGGAGGTAGATAGTAAAGCAGTTGGAAAGTCAAACCGCAGCACCAGGAGAGGGACTACTCGTTGAGTTTTAGAAACCTTTTGTATTCACAGTGTGTCCATACTCTAGGTTTCCCGTACATGTTATAGCTGTAGTAATATTCCCTTCAACATGGAGAGTTGGGACCCATGGAATGGAGGCCATGCATTTTTGCTTTAAAGGGACTGCATTTGCTCACCCAATCTCACCAATCCTCTCAGTCCCAAGTGTCCAGCCTTATGCCACATCCAGCTGTCATTGTAGATAGGGTCATTCCAGGTTTCATTAGAGACCCTGAAGGAAATGTAAAGAATTTCCCGGTTTTTTGGTTTTGTTTTTGAAATTCCTTTTTATAGTGGGTTTGAGCTGCTTCTCGCTGCCATGTTTATGCCAGTCTAGACACACTTGATTCCCTTACAGAGACATATCAATACATAGGTTTTAAGATTCTTACTAGTCAGATCTATTCCTCTGCGGGAAATATGGGGTTTTGAGTCCCTTTCACTGAGGAAGGTGTAGGTCTTGTCTATTCCACAGTTGGTTTTAGAAATGGTACCTGTGCTTATATCAAACTCTGGTTTTATGCATCACCCCACCTCTCCTTTCCCCTTAAGCAGGCATAAGAGTGTTTTCTAAATGTGAGACTCTGTTCTCTTTCCTAACTCAGTTCCTGTGTAGCCATGTTTACAGGATCTTCTTAAGTGATTTCTTATGATAAGTTTCTTTTTCTGTGTGACTTATTTCACTTAGAATCATCGTACCTGAATCCACTCACTTTGCTGCTCCTGGTCATATGACATTAATTTCATGGCTGAGGGATATTCCATCGTACATAAATACAACAGTTTTTTGAACCATTTTTATATTTCCTGGGATATTTAAGGTGTACCCAAGTTGAGGTTCTTGTAAGCAGTGCAGCCCTAAATTTGAGGGTGGCTCTGTCTTATTGATTTTCAGTTTTCCAAAGGTATATTCCCTAGACTGGAAGTGCCCTTGGCTCTGTAGCTCTGTTGTTTACTTGTTTTAGGGAATGCAATGCACTCCTCCAGTGAGGCAGTTGGCAATTTACATCCCGCCCATCAGCATAACAAGGCTCCCTGTTCTCCAGGGCCTGTCTTGCCTTTCTGTTTTTTACAGATTTTGTGGATGTCCCTTTTGAGCGGTGGGAAGTGATACTTCTTTGTAGTGCAGATTTGCATTGCCCGCTTGCTTGCTTGGCCAAAAAGGGCGTATGAGTTTTCTCCTGAATATATTCAGGAGAATACGCATACGCCCTTTTTGGCCTAGTGCCTCATTGTCGAAGTTGTGCCCCTCTACCTGTGTGTTAAACACGATTCCAACGTACCACTTGAAATCTGTTTCCTGCTATTCTGCCTCGCTTTCAATTCTGCCTCATTGCCTTCCCTCAACAGATTTTTGGACGATAGATGTCCTTTATTACTCTGCCAGTTTGTGAATTGCTGTGCCCCTGAGCTCCATTTTTCAACTCGTTTTTTGTGAGCTGTACGCAAGTCCAAAATTTTGGTTCAGGACCTATACTGGTTCCCGGTGGGTGGCTGAGACTCTGGTTAATTCTTCTTCCTGCCGGGAAATTAGAGTGGCATGTGCCCGTCCAAATGTCTAACAGCTACTCTCTCATTGGTTCTCCCTCTTCCCTTTCATCCTCTGCCAAATTGGCAACCTGTGCGAAACAGGAGGTTAAAGGGGCTGTCTCTCCAAGTTGGGAGATTGATAGTAAAGCAGCTGGAAAGTCAAACCGGAGCACCAGGAGAGGGACTACTCGTTGAGTTTTAGAAACCTTTTGTATTCACAGTGTGTCCATTCTCTAGGTTTCCCGTACATGTTATAGCTGTAGTAATATTCCCTTCAACATGGAGAGTTGGGACCCATGGAATGGGGGCCAGGCATTTTGCTTTAAAGGGTCTGCATTTGCTCACCCAATCTCACCAATACTCTCAGTCCCAAGTGTCTAGGCTTATGCCACATCCAGCTGTCATTGTAGATAGGGTCATTCCAGGTTTCATCAGAGAGCCTGAAGGAAATGTAAAGAATTTCCCTGTTTTTTGCTTTTCTTTTTGAAATTGCTTTTTATAGTGGGTTTGAGCTGATTCTCGCTGCCATGTTTATGCCAGTCTAGACACACTTGATTCCCTTCCACAGACATATCAATACATAGGTTTTAAGATTATTACTAGTCAGATCTATTCCTCTGCGGGAAATATGGGGTTTTGAGTCCCTTTCACTGAGGAAGGTGTAGGTCTTGTCTATTCCACAGTTGGTTTTAGAAATGGTACCTGTGCTTATATCAAACTCTGGTTTTATGCATCTCCCCACCTCTCCTTTCCCCTTAAGCAGGCATAGGAGTGTTTTCTAAATGTCAGACTCTGTTCTCTTTCCTAACTCAGTTCATGTGTAGCCATGTTTACAGGATCTTCATAAGTGATATCTTATGATAAGTTTCTTTTTCTGTGTGACTTATTTCACTTAGAATTATCGTAACTGAATCCACTCACTTTGATGCTCCTGGTCTTTTGACCTTGATTTCATGGCTGAGGGATATTCCATCGTTCATAAATACCACAGTTTTTTTTAACCATTTTTATATTTCCTGGGATATTTAAGGTGTACCCAAATTGAGGTTCTTGTAAGCAGTGCAGCCCTAATTTTGGTGGTGGCTCTGTCTTATTGATTTTCAGTTTTCCAAAGGTATATTCCCTAGACTGGATGTACCCTTGGATCTGTAGCTCTGTTGATTACTTCTTTTAGGGAACACAATGCACTCCTCCAGTGAGGCAGTTGGCAATTTACATCCCGCCCATCAGCATAACAAGGCTCCCTGTTCTCCAGGGCCTGTCTTGCCTTTCTGGTTTTTACACATTTTGTGGATGTCCCTTTTGACCGGTGGGAAGTGATACTTCATTGTAGTGCAGATTTGCATTGCCCGCTTGCTTGCTTGGTCAAAAAGGACGTATGCGTTTTCTCCTGAATATATTCAGGAGAAAACGCATACGCCCTTTTTGGCCAAGTGCGTCATTGTCGAATTTGTGCCCCTCTTAATGTGCTTTAAAGGCGATTCCAACGTACCTGTTGAAATCTGTTTCCTGCTATTCTGCCTCGCTTTCAAGTCCGCCTCGTTGCCTTCCCTCAACAGATTTTTGGACGATAGTTGTCCTTTATTACTCTGCCAGTTTGTGAATTGCTGTACCCCTGAGCTCCATTTTTCAACTCGTTTTTTGTGAGCTGTACGCAAGTCCAAAATTTTGGTTCAGGACCTATACTGCTTCCTGGTGGGTGGCTGTGACTCTGTTTAATTCTTCTTCCTGCCGGGAAATTAAAGTGACATGTGCCTGTCCAAATGCCTAACTGCTACTCTCTCATTGGTTTTCCCTCTTCCCTTCCATCCTCTGCCAAATTGGCAACCTGTGCGAACCAGGAGGTTAAAGGGGTTGTCTCTCCAAGGGGGAGATTGATAGTAAAGCAGTTGGAAAGTCAAACCGGAGCACCAGGAGAGGGACTACTCGTTGAGTTTTAGAAACCTTTTGTATTCAGAGTATGTCCATTCTCTAGGTTTCCCGTACATGTTATAGCTGTAGTAATATTCCCTTCAACATGGAGAGTTGGGACCCATGGAATGGGGGCCATGCATTTTTGCTTTAAAGGGTCTGCATTTGCTCACCCAATCTCACCAATCCTTTCAGTCCCAAGTGTCTAGCCTTATGCCACATCCAGCTGTCATTGTAGATATGGTCATTAGAGGTTTCATCAGAGACCCTGAAGGAAATGTAAAGAATTTCCCTGTTTTTTGGTTTTGTTTTTGAAATTCCTTTTTATAGTGGGTTTGAGCTGATTCTCGCTGCCATGTTTATGCCAGTCTAGACACACTTGATTCCCTTACAGAGACATATCAATACATAGGTTTTAAGATTCTTACTAGTCAGATCTATTCCTCTGCGGGAAATATGAGGTTTTGAGTCCCTTTCACTGAGGAAGGTGTAGGTCTTGTCTATTCCACAGTTGGTTTTAGAAATGGTACCTGTGCTTATATCAAACTCTGGTTTTATGCATCACCCCACCTCTCCTTTCCCCTTAAGCAGGCATAAGAGTGTTTTCTAAATGTGAGACTCTGTTCTCTTTCCTAACTCAGTTCATGTGTAGCCATGTTTACAGGATCTTCATAAGTGATAACTTATGATAAGTTTCTTTTTCTGTGTGACTTATTTCACTTAGAATCATCGTACATGAATCCACTCACTTTGCTGCTCCTGGTCTTATGACATTGATTTCATGGCTGAGGGATATTCCATCGTACATAAATACCTCAGTTTTTTGAACCATTTTTATATTTCCTGGGATATTTAAGGTGTACCCAACATGAGGTTCCTGTAAGCAGTGCAGCTCTAAATTTGGGTGTGGCTCTGTCTTATTGATTTTCAGTTTTCCCAAGGTATATTCCCTAGACTGGATGTGCCCTTGGCTCTGTAGCTCTGTTGATTACTTGTTTTAGGGAACGCAATGCACTCCTCCAGTGAGGCAGTTGGCAATTTACATCCCGCCCATCAGCATAACAAGGCTCCCTGTTCTCCAGGGCCTGTCTTGCCTTTCTGGTTTTTACACATTTTGTGCATGTCCCTTTTGACCGGTGGGAAGTGATACTTCTTTGTAGTGCAGATTTGCATTGCCCGCTTGCTTGCTTGGCCAAAAAGGGCGTATGCGTTTTCTCCTGAATATATTCAGGAGAAAACGCATACGCCCTTTTTGGCCAAGAGCGTCATTGTCGAAGTTGTGCCCCTCTTCCTGTGCTTTAAAGGCGATTCCAACGTACCTCTTGAAATCTGTTTCCTGCTATTCTGCCTCGCTTTCAAGTCCGCCTCGTTGCCTTCCCTCAACAGATTTTTGGACGACAGTTGTCTTTATTACTCTGCCATTTTGTGAATTGCTGTGCCCCTGAGCTCCATTTTTCAACTCGTTTTTTGTGAGCTGTACGCAAGTCCAAAATTTTGGTTCAGGACCTATACTGGTTCCCGGTGGGTGGCTGAGACTCTGGTTAATTCTTCTTCCTGCCGGGAAACTAGAGTGACATGTGCCCGTCCAAATGCCTAACAGCTACTCTCTCATTGGTTCTCCCTCTTCCCTTCCATCCTCTGCCAAATTGGCAACCTTTGCGAACGAGGAGGTTAAAGGGGTTGTCTCTCCAAGTTGGGAGATTGATAGGAAAGCAGTTGGAAAGTCAAACCGGAGCACCAGGAGAGGGACTACTCGTTGAGTTTTAGAAACCTTTTGTATTCACAGTGTGTCCATTCTCTAGGTTTCCCGTACATGTTATAGCTGTAGTAATATTCCCTTCAACATGGAGAGTTGGGACCCATGGAATGGGGGCCAGGCATTTTTGCTTTAAAGGGTCTGAATTTGCTCACCCAATCTCACGAATCCTCTCAGTCCCAAGTGTCCAGCCTAATGCCACATCCAGCTGTCATTGTAGATAGGGTCATTCCAGGTTTCATCAGAGACCCTGAAGGAAATGTAAAGAATTTCCCTCTTTTTTGGTTTTGTTTTTGAAATTCCTTTTTATAGTGTGTTTGAGCTGATTCTCACTGCCATGTTTATGCCAGTCTAGACACACTTGATACCCTTACAGAGACATATCAATACATAGGTTTTAAGATTCTTACTAGTCAGATCTATTCCTCTGCGGGAAATATGGGGTTTTGAGTCCCTTTCACTGAGGAAGGTGTAGGTCTTGTCTATTCCACAGTTGGTTTTAGAAATGGTACCTGTGCTTATATCAAACTCTTGTTTTCTGCATCACCCCACCTCTCCTTTCCCCTTAAGCAGGCATAAGAGTGTTTTCTAAATGTGAGACTCTGTTGTCTTTCCTAACTCAGTTCATGTGTAGCCATGTTTACAGGATCTTCATAAGTGATTTCTTATGATAAGTTTCTTTTTCTGTGTGACTTATTTCACTTAGAATCATCGTACCTGAATCCACTCACTTTGCTGCTCCTGGTCTAATGACATTGATTTCATGGCTGAGGGATATTCCATCGTACATAAATACCACACATTTTTGAACCATTTTTATATTTTCTGGGATATTTAAGATGTACCCAAGTTGAGGTTCTTGTAAGAAGTGCTGCCCTAAATTTGGGGGTGGCTCTGTCTTATTGATTTTCAGTGTTCCCAAGGTATATTCCCTAGACTGGATGTTCCCTTGGCTCTGTAGCTCTGTTGATTACTTGTTTTAGGGAACGCAATGCACTCCTCCAGTGAGGCAGTTGGCAATTTACATCCCGCCCATCAGCATAACAAGGCTCCCTGTTCTCCAGGGCCTGTCTTGCCTTTCTGGTTTTAACACATTTTTGGATGTCCCTTTTGAACGTTGGGAAGTGATACTTCTTTGTAGTGCAGATTTGCATTGCCCGCATGGTTGCTTGGCCAAAAAGGGCGTATGCGTTTTCTCCTGAATATATTCAGGAGAAAACGCATACGCCCTTTTTGGCCAAGTGGGTCATTGTCGAAGTTGTGCCCCTCTTCCTGTGGTTTAAAGGCGATTCCAACGTACCTCTTGAAATCTGTTTCCTGCTATTCTGCCTCGCTTTCGAGTCCGCCTATTTGCCTTCCCTCAACAGATTTTTGGACGATAGTTTTCCTTTAATACTCTGCCAGTTTGTGAAATAATGTGCCCCTGAGCTCCATTTTTCAACTCGTTTTTTGTGAGCTGTACGCAAGTCCAAAATTTTGGTTCAGGACCTATACTGGTTCCCGATGGGTGGCTGTGACTCTGGTTAATTCTTCTTCCTGCCGGGAAATTAGTGACATGTCCCCGTCCAAATGCCTAACAGCAACTCTCTCATTGGTTCTCCCTCTTCCCTTCCATCCTCTGCCAAACTGGCAACCTCTGCGAACCAGGAGGTTAAAGGGGTTGTCTCTCCAAGTTGGGAGATTGATAGTAAAGCAGTTGGAAAGTCAAACCGGAGCACCAGGAGAGGGACTACTCGTTGAGTTTTAGAAACCTTTTGTATTCACAGTGTGTCCATTCTCTAGGTTTCCCGTACATGTTATAGCTGTAGTAATATTCCCTTCAACATGGAGAGTTGAGACCCATGGAATGGGGGCCATGCATTTTTGCTTTAACGGGTCTGCATTTGCTCACCCAATCTCACCAATCCTCTCAGTCCCAAGTGTCCAGCCTTATGCCACATCCAGCTGTCATTGTAGATAGGGTCATTCCAGGTTTCATCAGAGACCCTGAAGGAAATGTAAAGATTTTCCCTGTTTTTTGGTTTTGTTTTTGAAATTCCTTTTTATAGTGGGTTTGAGCTGATTCTCGCTTCCATGTTTATGCCAGTCTAGACACACTTGATTCCCTTACAGAGACATATCAATACATAGGTTTTAAGATTCTAACTAGTCAGATCTATTCCTCTGCGGGAAATATGGTGTTTTGAGTCCCTTTCACTGAGGAAGGTGTAGGGCTTGTCTATTCCACAGCTGGTTTTAGAAATGGTACCTGTGCTTATATCAAACTCTGGTTTTATGCATCACCCCACCTCTCCTTTCCCCTTAAGCAGGCATAAGAGTGTTTTCTAAATGTGAGACTCTGTTCTCTTTCCTAACTCAGTTCATGTGTAGCCATGTTTACAGGATCTTCATAAGTGATTTCTTATGATAAGTTTCTTTTTCTGTGTGACTTATTTCACTTAGAATCATCGTACCTGAATCCACTCACTTTGCCGCTCCTGGTCTTATGACATTGATTTCATGGCTGAGAGATATTCCATCGTACATAAATACCACAGTTTTTTGAACCATTTTTATATTTCCTGGGATATTTAAGGTGTACCCAAGTTGAGGATCTTGTAAACAGTGCAGCCCTAAATTTGTGGGTGGCTCTGTCTTATTGATTTTCAGTTTTCCCAAGGTATATTCCCTAGACTGGAAGTGCCCTTGGCTCTGTAGCTCTGTTGTTTACTTGTTTTAGGGAACGCAATGCACTCCTCCAGTGAGGCAGTTGTCAATTTACATCCCGCCCATCAGCATAACAAGGCTCCCTGTTCTCCAGGGCCTGTCTTGCCTTTCTGTTTTTTACAGATTTTGTGGATGTCCCTTTTGACCGGTTGGAAGTGATACTTCTTTGTAGTGCAGATTTGCATTGCCCGCTTGCTTGCTTGGCCAAATAGGGCGTATGCGTTTTCTCCTGAATATATTCAGGAGAAAACGCATACACACTTTTTGGCCAAGTGCGTCATTGTCGAAGTTGTGCCCCTCTTCCTGTGCTTTAAAGGCGATTCCAACGTACCTCTTGAAATCTGTTTCCTGCTATTCTGCCTCGCTTTCAAGTCCGCCTCGTTGCCTTCCCTCAACAGATTTTTGGACGACAGTTGTCCTTTATTACTCTGCCAGTTTGTGAATTGATGTGCCCCTGAGCTCCATTTTTCAACTCGTTTTTTGTGAGCTGTACGCAAGTCCAAAATTTTGGTTCAGGACCTATACTGGTTCTTGGTGGGTGGCTGAGACTCTGGTTAATTCTTCTTCCCGCCGGGAAACTAGAGTGACATGTGCCCGTCCAAATGCCTAACAGCTACTCTCTCATTGGTTCTCCCTCTTCCCTTCCATCCTCTGCCAAATTGGCAACCTGTGCGAACCAGGAGGTTAAAGGGGTTGTCTCTCCAAGTTGGGAGATTGATAGGAAAGCAGTTGGAAAGTCAAACCGGAGCACAAGGAGGGGGACTACTCGTTGAGTTTTAGGAACCTTTTGTATTCACTGTGTGTCCATTCTCTAGGTTTCCCGTACATGTTATAGCTGTAGTAATATTCCCTTCAACATGGAGAGTTGGGACCCATGGAATGGAGGCCATGCATTTTTGCTTTAAAGGGTCTGCATTTGCTCTCCCAATCTCACCAATCCTCTCAGTCCCAAGTGTCCAGCCTTATGCCACATCCAGCTGTCATTGTAGATAGGGTCATTCCAGGTTTCATCAGAGACCCTGAAGGAAATGGAAAGAATTTCCCTGTTTTTTGGTTTTGTTTTTGAAATTCCTTTTTATAGTGGGTTTGAGCTGATTCTCGCTTCCATGTTTATGCCAGTCTAGACACACTTGATTCCCTTACAGAGACATTTCAATACATAGGTTTTAAGATTCTTACTAGTCAGATCTATTCCTCTGCAGGAAATATGGGGTTTTGAGTCCCTTTCACTGAGGAAGGTGTAGGTCTTGTCTATTCCACAGTTGGTTTTAGAAATGGTACCTGTGCTTATATCAAACTCTGGTTTTATGCATCACCCCACCTCTCCTTTCCCCTTAAGCAGGCATAAGAGTGTTTTCTAAATGTGAGACTCTGTTCCCTTTCCTAACTCAGTTCATGTGTAGCCATGTTTACAGGATCTTCATAAGTGATATCTTATGATAAGTTTCTTTTTCTGTGTGACTTATTTCACATAGAATCATCGTACCTGAATCCACTCACTTTGCTGCTCCTGGTCATATGACATTGATTTCATGGCTGAGGGATATTCCATCGTACATAAATACCACAGTTTTTTGAACCATTTTTATATTTCCTGGGATATTTAAATTGTAGCCATGTTGAGGTTCTTGTAATTAGTGCAGCCCTAAATTTGGGGGTGGCTCTGTCTTATTGATTTTCAGTTTTCCCAAGGTATATTCCCTAGACTGGAAGTGCCCTTGGCTCTGTAGCTCTGTTGTTTAGTTGTTTTAGGGAACGCAATGCACTCCTCCAGTGAGGCAGTTGGCAATTTACATCCCGCCCATCAGCATAACAAGGCTCCCTGTTCTCCAGGGCCTGTCTTGACTTTCTGGTTTTTACATATTTTGTGGATGTCCCTTGTGACCGGTGGGAAGTGATACTTCTTTGTAGTGCAGATTTGTATTGCCCGCTTGCTTGCTTGGCCAAAAAGGGCCTATGCGTTTTCTCCTGAATATATTCAGGAGAAAAAGCATACGCCCTTTTTGGCCAAGTGCGTCATTGTCGAAGTTGTGCCCCTCTTCCTGTGGTTTAAAGGCGATTCCAACGTAACTTTTGAAATCTGTTTCCTGCTATTCTGTCTCGCTTTCAAGTCCGCCTCATAGCCTTCCCTCAACAGATTTTTGGACGATAGTTGTCCTTTAATACTCTGCCAGTTTGTGAAATGCTGTGCCCCTGAGCTCCATTTTTCAACTCGTTTTTTTGAGCTGTACGCAAGTCCAAAATGTTGGTTCAGGACCTATACTGGTTCCCGATGGGTGGCTGTGACTCTGGTTAATTCTTCTTCCTGCCGGGAAATTAGTGACATGTTCCCAACCAAATGCCTAACAGCTACTCTCTCATTGGTTCTCCCTCTTCCCTTCCATCCTCTGCCAAATTGGCAACCTGTGTGGACCAGGAGGTTAAAGGGGTTGTCTCTCCAAGTTGGGAGATTGATAGTAAAGCAGTTGGAAAGTCAAATCGGAGCACCAGTAGCGGGACTACTCGTTGAGTTTTAGAAACCTTTTGTATTCACATTGTGTCCATACTCTAGGTTTCCCGTACATGTTATAGCTGTAGTAATATTCCCTTCAACATGGAGAGTTGGGACCCATGGAATGGAGGCCATGCATTTTTGCTTAAAGGGACTGCATTTGCTCACCCAATCTCACCAATCCTCTCAGTCCCAAGTGTCCAGCCTTATGCCACATCCAGCTGTCATTGTAGATAGGGTCATTCCAGGTTTCATTAGAGACCCTGAAGGTAATGTAAAGAATTTCCCTGTTTTTTGGTTTTGTTTTTGAAATTCCTTTTTATAGTGGGTTTGAGCTGATTCTCGCTGCCATGTTTATGCCAGTCTAGACACACTTGATTCCTTTACAGAGACATATCAATACATAGGTTTTAAGATTCTTACTAGTCAGATCTATTCCTCTGCGGGAAATATGGGGTTTTGAGTCCCTTTCACTGAGGAAGGTGTAGGTCTTGTCTATTCCACAGTTGGTTTTAGAAATGGTACCTGTGCTTATTTCAAACTCTGGTTTTATGCATCACCCCACCTCTCCTTTCCCCTTAAGCAGGCATAAGAATTTTTTCTAAATGTGAGACTCTGTTCTCTTTCCTAACTCAGTTCATGTGTAGCCATGTTTACAGGATCTTCATAAGTGATTTCTTATGATAAGTTTCTTTTTCTGTGTGACTTATTTCACTTAGAATCATCGTACCTGAATCCACTCACTTTGCTGCTCCTGGTCTAATGACATTGATTTCATGGCTGAGGGATATTCCATCGTACATAAATACCACACATTTTTGAACCATTTTTATATTTTCTGGGATATTTAAGGTGTACCCAAGTTGAGGTTCTTGTAAGCAGTGCTGCCCTAAATTTGGGGGTGGCTCTGTCTTATTGATTTTCAGTGTTCCCAAGGTATATTCCCTAGACTGGATGTCCCCTTGGCTCTGTAGCTCTGTTGATTACTTGTTTTAGGGAACGCAATGCACTCCTCCAGTGAGGCAGTTGGCAATTTACATCCCGCCCATCAGCATAACAAGGCTCCCTGTTCTCCAGGGCCTGTCTTGCCTTTCTGGTTTTAACACATTTTTGGATGTCCCTTTTGAACGTTGGGAAGTGATACTTCTTTGTAGTGCAGATTTGCATTGCCCGCATGGTTGCTTGGCCAAAAAGGGCGTATGCGTTTTCTCCTGAATATATTCAGGAGAAAACGCATAGGCCCTTTATGGCCAACTGCGTCATTGTCGAAGTTGTGCCCCTCTTCCTGTGGTTTAAAGGCGATTCCAACGTACCTCTTGAAATCTGTTTCCTGCTATTCTGCCTCGCTTTCGAGTCCGCCTATTTGCCTTCCCTCAACAGATTTTTGGACGATAGTTGTCCTTTATTACTCTGCCAGTTTGTGAAATAATGTGCCCCTGAGCTCCATTTTTCAACTCGTTTTTTGTGAGCTGTACGCAAGTCCAAAATTTTGGTTCAGGACCTATACTGGTTCCCGATGGGTGGCTGTGACTCTGGTTAATTCTTCTTCCTGCCGGGAAATTAGTGACATGTCCCCGTCCAAATGCCTAACAGCAACTCTCTCATTGGTTCTCCCTCTTCCCTTCCATCCTCTGCCAAATTGGCAACCTGTGCGAACCAGGAGGTTAAAGGGGTTGTCTCTCCAAGTTGGGAGATTGATAGGAAAGCAGTTGGAAAGTCAAACCGGAGCACAAGCAGGGGGACTACTCGTTGAGTTTTAGGAACCTTTTGTATTCACTGTGTGTCCATTCTCTAGGTTTCCTGTACATGTTATAGCTGTAGTAATATTCCCTTCAACATGGAGAGTTGGGACCCATGGAATGGAGGCCATGCATTTTTGCTTTAAAGGGTCTGCATTTGCTCTCCCAATCTCACCAATCCTCTCAGTCCCAAGTGTCCAGCCTTATGCCACATCCAGCTGTCATTGTAGATAGGGTCATTCCAGGTTTCATCAGAGACCCTGAAGGAAATGGAAAGAATTTCCCTGTTTTTTGGTTTTGTTTTTGAAATTCCTTTTTATAGTGGGTTTGAGCTGATTCTCGCTTCCATGTTTATGCCAGTCTAGACACACTTGATTCCCTTACAGAGACATATCAATACATAGGTTTTAAGATTCTTACTAGTCAGATCTATTCCTCTGCGGGAAATATGGGGTTTTGAGTCCCTTTCACTGAGGAAGGTGTAGGTCTTGTCTATTCCACAGTTGGTTTTAGAAATGGTACCTGTGCTTATATCAAACTCTGGTTTTATGCATCACCCCACCTCTCCTTTCCCCTTAAGCAGGCATAAGAGTGTTTTCTAAATGTGAGACTCTGTTCCCTTTCCTAACTCAGTTCATGTGTAGCCATGTTTACAGGATCTTCATAAGTGATATCTTACGAGAAGTTTCTTTTTCTGTGTGACTTATTTCACTTAGAATCATCGTACCTGAATCCACTCACTTTGCTGCTCCTGGTCTTATGACATTGATGTCATGGCTGAGTGTTATTCCATCTTACATAAATACCACAGTTTTTTGAACCATTTTTTATATTTCCTTGGATATTTAAGGTGTACCCAAGTTGAGGTTCTTGTAAGCAGTGCAGCCCTAATTTTCGGGGTGGCTCTGTCTTATTGATTTTCAGTTTTCCCAAGGTATATTCCCTAGACGGGATGTGCCCTTGGCTCTGTAGCTCTGTTGATTACTTCTTTTAGGGAACACAATGCACTCCTCCAGTGAGGCAGTTGGCAATTTACATCCCGCCCATCAGCATAACAAGGCTCGCTGTTCTCCAGGGCCTGTCTTGCCTTTCTGGTTTTTACACATTTTGTGGATATCCCTTTTGAACGTTGGGAAGTGATACTTCTTTGTAGTGCAGATTTGCATTGCCCGCATGGTTGCTTGGCCAAAAAGGGCGTATGCGTTTTCTCTTGAATATATTCAGGAGAAAACACATTCGCCCCTTTTTGGCCAAGTGTGTTATTGTCGAAGTTGTGCCCCTCTTCCTGTGCTTTAAAGGTGATCCCATCGTACCTGTTGAAATCTGTTTCCTGCTATTCTGCCTCGCTTTCAAGTCCGCCTCGTTGCCTTCCCTCAACAGATTTTTGGACGATAGTTGTCCTTTATTACTCTGCCAGTTTGTGAATTGCTGTGCCCCTGAGCTCCATTTTTCAACTCGTTTTTTGTGAGCTGTACGCAAGTCCAGAATTTTGGTTCAGGAACTATACTGGTTCCCGGTGGGTGGCTGAGACTCTGGTTAATTTTTCTTCCTGCCGGGAAATTAGAGTGACATGTGCACGTCCAAATGTCTAACAGCTACTCTCTCATTGGTTCTCCCTCTTCCCTTTCATCCTCTGCCAAATTGGCAACCTGTGCGAACCAGGAGGTTAAAGGGGCTGTCTCTCCAAGTTGGGAGATTGATAGTAAAGCAGTTGGAAAGTCAAACCGGAGCACCAGGCGAGGGACTACTCGTTGAGTTTTAGAAACCTTTTGTATTCACAGTGTGTCCATTCTCTTGGTTTCCCGTACATGTTATAGCTGTAGTAATATTCCCTTCAACATGGAGAGATGGGACCCATGGAATGGAGGCCATGCATTTTTGCTTTAAAGGGTGTGCATTTGCTCACCCAATCTCACCAATCCTCTCAGTCCCAAGTGTCCAGCCTTATGCCTCATACAGCTGTCATTGTAGATAGGGTCATTCCAGGTTTCATCAGAGACCATGAAGGAAATGGAAAGAATTTCCCTGTTTTTTGGTTTTGTTTTTGAAATTCCTTTTTATAGTGGGTTTGAGCTGATTCTCGCTGCCATGTTTATGCCAGTCTAGACACACTTGATTCCCTTACAGAGACATATGTATACATAGGTTTTAAGATTCTTACTAGTCAGATCTATTCCTCTGTGGGAAATATGGGTTTTGAGTCCCTTTCACTGAGGAAGGGGTAGGTCTTCTCTGTTCCATAGTTGGTTTTTGGAACAGTACCTGTGCTTATATCAAACACTGGTTTTATGCATCACCCCACCTCTCCTTTCCCCTTAAGCAGGCATAAGAGTGTTTTCTAAATATGAGACTCTGTTCTCTTTCCTAACTCAATTCATCTGTAGCCATGTTTACAGGATCTTCATAAGTGATATCTTATGATAAGTTTCTTTTTCTGTGTGACTTATTTCACTTAGAATCATCGTACCTGAATCCACTCACTTTGCTGCTCCTGGTCTAATGGCATTGATTTCATGGATGAGCGATATTCCATCGTACATAAACACCACAGTTTTTTGAACCATTTTTATATTTCCTGGGATACTTAAGGTGTACCCAAGTTGTGATTCTTGTAAGCAGTGCAGCCCTAAATTTGGGGGTGGCTCTGTCTTATTGATTTTCAGTTTTCCCAAGGTATATTCCCTTGACTGGAAGTGCCCTTGGCTCTGTAGCTCTGTTGTTTACTTGTTTTAGGGAAAGCAATGCACTCCTCCAGTGAGGCAGTTGGCAATTTACATCCCGCCCATCAGCATAAAAAGGCTCCCTGTTCTCCAGGGCCTGTCTTGCCTTTCTGGTTTTTACACATTTGTGGATGTCCCTTTTGACCGGTGGGAAGTGATACTTCTTTGTAGTGCAGATTTGCATTGCCCGCTTGCTTGCTTGGCTAAAAACGGCATATGCGTTTTCTCCTGAATATATTCAGGAGAAAACGCATACGCCCTTTTTGGCCAAGTGCGTCATTGTCGAAGTTGTGCCCCTCTTTCTGTGCTTTAAAGGCGATTCCAACGTACCTCTTGAAATCTGTTTCCTGCTATTCTGCCTCGCTTTCAAGTCCGCCTCGTTGCCTTCCCTCAACAGATTTTTGGACGATAGTTGTCCTTTATTACTCTGCCAGTTTGTGAATTGCTGTGCCCCTGAGCTCTATTTTTCAACTCATTTTTTGTGAACTGTACGCAAGTCCAAAATTTTGGTTCAGGACCTATACTGGTTCCAAGGTGGGTGCCTGAGACTCTGGTTAATTCTTCTTCCTGCCGGGAAATTAGAGTGACATGTGCCCGTCCAAATGCCTAACAGCTACTCTCTCATTGGTTCTCCCTCTTCCCTTCCGTCCTCTGCCAAATTAGCAACCTCTTCGAACCAGGAGGTTAAAGGGGTTGTCTCTCCAAGTTGGGAGATTGATAGTAAAGCAGTTGGAAAGTCAAACCGGAGCACCAAGAGAGGGACTACTCGTTGAGTTTTAGAAACCTTTTGTATTCACAGTGTGTCCATTCTCTAGGTTTCCCGTACATGTTATAGCTGTAGTAATATTCCCTTCAACATGGAGAGTTTGGACCCATGGAATTGGGGCCATGCATTTTTGCTTTAAAGGGTCTGCATTTGCTCACCAAATCTCACCAATCCTCTCAGTCCCCAGTTTCCAGCCTTATGCCACATCCAGCTGTCATTGTAGATAGGGCCATTCCAGGTTTCATCAGAGACCCTGAAGGAAATGGAAAGAATTTCCGTTTTTTGGTTTTGTTTTTGAAATTCCTTTTTATAGTGGGTTTGAGCTGATTCTCGCTGCCATGTTTATGCCAGTCTAGACACACTTGATTCCCTTACAGAGACATATCAATACATAGGTTTTAAGATTCTTTCTAGTCAGTTCCATTCCTCTGCGGGAAATATGGGGTTTTGAGTCCCTTTCACTGAGGAAGGTGTAGGTCTTGTCTATTCCACAGTTGGTTTTAGAAATGGTACCTGTGCTTATATCAAACTCTGGTTTTATGCATCACCCCACGTCTCATTTCCCCTTAAGCAGGCATAAGAGTCTTTTCTAAATGTGAGACTCTGTTCTCTTTCCTAACTCAGTTCATGTGTAGCCATGTTTACAGGATCTTCATAAGTGATATCTTATGAGAAGTTTCTTTTTCTGTGTGACTTATTTCACTTAGAATCATCGTACCTGAATCCACTCACTTTGCTGCTCCTGGTCTTTTGACATTGATTTCATGGCTGAGGGATATTCCATCGTACATAAATACCACAGTTTTTTGAACCATTTTTATATTTCCTGGGATATTAAAGGTGTACCCAAGTCGAGGTTCTTGTAAGCAGTGCGGCCCTAATTTTGGGGGTGGCTCTGTCTTACTGATTTTCAGTTTTCCCAAGGTATATTCCCTAGACTGGAAGTGCCCTTGGCTCTGTAGCTCTGTTGTTTACTTGTTTTAGGGAACGGAATGCACTCCTCCAGTGAGGCAGTTGGCAATTTACATCCCGCCCATCAGCATAACAAGGCTCCATGTTCTCCAGGGCCTGTCTTGCCTTTCTGGTTTTTACACATTTTGTGGATATCCCTTTTGACCGGTGGGAAGTGATACTTCTTTGTAGTGCAGATTTGCATTGCCTGCGTGCTTGTTTGGCCAAAAAGGGCGTATGCGTTTTCTCCTGAATATATTCAGGAGAAAACGCATAAGCACTTTATGGCCAAGTGCGTCATTGTCGAAGTTGTGCCCCTCTTCCTGTGCTTTAAAGGCGATTCCAACGTACCTCTTGAAATCTGTTTCCTGCTATTCTGCCTCGCTTTCAAGTCCGCCTCTTGCCTTCCCTCAACAGATTTTTGGACGTTAGTTGTCCTTTATTACTCTGCCATTTTGTGAATTGCTGTGCCCCTGAGCTCCATTTTTCAACTCGTTTTTTGGGAGCTGTACGCAAGACCAAAATTTTGGTTCAGGACCTATACTGGTTCCCGGTGGGTGGCTGAGACTCTGGTTAATTCTTCTTCCTGCCGGGAAATTAGAGTGACATGTGCCCGTCCAAATGCGTAACAGCTACTCTCTCATTGGTTCTCCCTCTTCCCTTCCATCCTCTGCCAAATTGGCAACTTCTGCGAACCAGGAGGTTAAAGGGGTTGTCTCTCCAAGTTGGGAGATTGATAGTAAAGCAGTTGGAAAGTCAAACCAGAGCACCAGGAGAGGGACTACTCGTTGAGTTTTAGAAACCTTTTGTATTCACAGTGTGTCCATTCTCTAGGTTTCCCGTACATGTTATAGCTGTAGTAATATTCCCTTCAACATGGAGAGTTGGGACCCATGGAATGGGGGCCATGCATTTTTGCTTTTAAGGGTCTGCATTTGCTCACCCAATCTCACCAATCCTCTCAGTCCCAAGTGTCCAGCCTTATGCCACATCCAGCTGTCATTATAGATAGGGTGATTCCAGGTTTCATCAGAGACCCTGAAGGAAATGGAAAGAATTTCCCTGTTTTTTGGTTTTGTTTTTGAAATTCCTTTTTATAGTGGGTTTGAGCTGATTCTCGCTGCCATGTTTATGCCAGTCTAGACACACTTGATTCCCTTACAGAGACATATCAATATATAGGTTTTAAGATTCTTTCTAGTCAGATCTATTCCTCTGTGGGAAATATGGGGTTTTGAGTCCCTTTCACTGAGGAAGGTGTAGGTCTTGTCTATTCCACAGTTGGTTTTAGCAAAGGTACCTGTGCTTATATCAAACTCTGGTTTTATGAATCACCCCACCTCTCCTTTCCCCTTAAGCAGGCATAAGAGTGTTTTCTAAATGTGAGACTCTGTTCTCTTTCCTAACTCAGTTCATGTGTAGCCATGTTTACAGGATCTTCATAAGTGATATCTTATGAAAAGTTTCTTTTTCTGTGTGACTTATTTCACTTAGAATCATCGTACCTGAATCTACTCACTTTGCTGCTCCTGGTCTTTTGACATTGATTTCATGGCTGAGGGATATTCCATCGTACATAAATACCACAGTTTTTTGAACCGTTTTTATATTTCCTGGGATATTTAAGGTGTACCCAAGTTGAGGTTCTTGTAAGCAGTGCAGCCCTAATTTTGGGGTTGGCTCTGTCTTATTGATTTTCAGTTTTCCCAAGGTATATTCCCTAGACTGGAAGTGCCCTTGGCTCTGTAGCTCTGTTGTTTACTTGTTTTAGGGAACGCAATGCACTCCTCCAGTGAGGCAGTTGGCAATTTACATCCCGCCCATCAGCATAACAAGGCTCCCTGTTCTCCAGGGCCTGTCTTGCCTTTCTGGTTTTTACACATTTCGTGGATGTCCCTTTTGACCGGTGGGAAGTGATACTTCTTTGTAGTGCAGATTTGCATTGCCCGCGTGCTTGCTTGGCCAAAAAGGGCGTATGCGTTTTCTCCTGAATATATTCAGGAGAAAACGCATATGCCCTTTATGGCCAAGTGCGTCATTGTCGAAGTTGTGCCCCTCTTCCTGTGCTTTAAAAGTGATTCCAACGTACCTCTTGAAATCTGTTTCCTGCTATTCTGCCTCGCTTTCAAGTCCGCCTCGTTGCCTTCCCTCAACAGATTTTTGGACGATAGTTGTCCTTTATTACTCTGCCAGTCTGTGAATTGCTGTGCCCCTGAGCTCCATTTTTCAACTCGTTTTTTGGGAGCTGTACGCAAGTCCAAAATTTTGGTTCAGGACCTATACTGGTTCCCGGTGGGTGGCTGAGACTCTGGTTAATTCTTCTTCCTGCCGGGAAATTAGAGTGACATGTGCCCGTCCAAATGCCTAACAGCTACTCTCTCATTGGTTCTCCCTCTTCCCTTCCATCCTCTGCCAAATTGGCAACCTCTGGAACCAGGAGGTTAAAGGCGTTGTCTCTCCAAGTTGGGAGATTGATAGTAAAGCAGTTGGAAAGTCAAACCGGAGCACCAGGAGAGGGACTACTCGTTGAGTTTTAGAAACCTTTTGTATTCACAGTGTGTCCATTCTCTAGGTTTCCCGTACATGTTATAGCTCAAGTAATATTCCCTTCAACATGGAGAGTAGGGACCCATGGAATGGGGGCCATGCATTTTTGCTTTAAAGGGTCTGCATTTGCTCACCCAATCTCACCAATCCTCTCAGTCCCAAGTGTCCAGCCTTATGCCACAGCCAGCTGTCATTGTAGAGAGGGTCATTCCAGGTTTCATCAGAGACCCTGAAGGAAATGGAAAGAATTTCCCTGTTTTTTGGTTTTGTTTTTGAAATTCCTTTTTATAGTGGGTTTGAGCTGATTCTCGCTGCCATGTTTATGCCAGTCTAGACACACTTGTTACCCTTACAGAGACATATAAATACATAGGTTTTAAGATTCTTACTAGTCAGATCTATTCCTCTGCGGGAAATATGGGGTTTTGAGTCCCTTTCACTGAGGAAGGTGTAGGTCTTGTCTATTCCACAGTTGGTTTTAGAAATGGTACCTGTGCTTATATCAAACTCTGGTTTTATGCATCACCCCACGTCTCATTTCCCCTTAAGCAGTCATAAGAGTCTTTTCTAAATGTGAGACTCTGTTCTCTTTCCTAACTCAGTTCATGTGTAGCCATGTTTACAGGATCTTCATAAGTGATATCTTATGAGAAGTTTCTTTTTCTGTGTGACTTATTTCACTTAGAATCATCGTACCTGAATCCACTCACTTTGCTGCTCCTGGTCTTTTGACATTGATTTCATGGCTGAGGGATATTCCATCGTACATAAATACCACAGTTTTTTGAACCATTTTTATATTTCCTGGGATATTAAAGGTGTACCCAAGACGAGGTTCTTGTAAGCAGTGCAGCCCTAATTTTGGGCGTGGCTCTGTCTTACTGATTTTCAGTTTTCCCAAGGTATATTCCCTAGACTGGAAGTGCCCTTGGCTCTGTAGCTCTGTTGTTTACTTGTTTTAGGGAACGGAATGCACTCCTCCAGTGAGGCAGTTGGCAATTTACATCCCGCCCATCAGCATAACAAGGCTCCATGTTCTCCAGGGCCTGTCTTGCCTTTCTGGTTTTTACACATTTTGTGGATATCCCTTTTGACCGGTGGGAAGTGATACTTCTTTGTAGTGCAGATTTGCAGTGCCTGCGTGCTTGTTTGGCCAAAAAGGGCGTATGCGTTTTCTCCTGAATATATTCAGGAGAAAACGCATAAGCACTTTATGGCCAAGTGCGTCATTGTCGAAGTTGTGCCCCTCTTCCTGTGCTTTAAAGGCGATTCCAACGTACCTCTTGAAATCTGTTTCCTGCTATTCTGCCTGGCTTTCAAGTCCGCCTCTTGCCTTCCCTCAACAGATTTTTGGACGTTAGTTGTCCTTTATTACTCTGCCATTTTGTGAATTGCTGTGCCCCTGATCTCCATTTTTCAACTCGTTTTTTGGGAGCTGTACGCAAGTCCAAAATTTTGGTTCAGGACCTATACTGGTTCCCGGTGGGTGGCTGAGACTCTGGTTAATTCTTCTTCCTGCCGGGAAATTAGAGTGACATGTGCCCGTCCAAATGCCTAACAGCTACTCTCTCATTGGTTCTCCCTCTTCCCTTCCATCCTCTGCCAAATTGGCAACCTCTGCGAACCAGGAGGTTAAAGGGGTTGTCTCTCCGAGTTGGGAGATTGATAGTAAAGCAGTTGGAAAGTCAAACCAGAGCACCAGGAGAGGGACTACTCGTTGAGTTTTAGAAACCTTTTGTATTCACAGTGTGTCCATTCTCTAGGTTTCCCGTACATGTTATATCTGTAGTAATATTCCCTTCAACATGGAGAGTTGGGACCCATGGAATGGGGGCCATGCATTTTTGCTTTTAAGGGTCTGCATTTGCTCACCCAATCTCACCAATCCTCTCAGTCCCAAGTGTCCAGCCTTATGCCACATCCAGCTGTCATTATAGATAGGGTGATTCCAGGTTTCATCAGAGACCCTGAAGGAAATGGAAAGAATTTCCCTGTTTTTTGGTTTTGTTTTTGAAATTCCTTTTTATAGTGGGTTTGAGCTGATTCTCGCTGCCATGTTTATGCCAGTCTAGACACACTTGATTCCCTTACAGAGACATATCAATATATAGGTTTTAAGATTCTTTCTAGTCAGATCTATTCCTCTGTGGGAAATATGGGGTTTTGAGTCCCTTTCACTGAGGAAGGTGTAGGTCTTGTCTATTCCACAGTTGGTTTTAGCAAAGGTACCTGTGCTTATATCAAACTCTGGTTTTATGAATCACCCCACCTCTCCTTTCCCCTTAAGCAGGCATAAGAGTGTTTTCTAAATGTGAGACTCTGTTCTCTTTCCTAACTCAGTTCATGTGTAACCATGTTTACAGGATCTTCATAAGTGATATCTTATGATAAGTTTCTTTTTCTGTGTGACTTATTTCACTTAGAATCATCGTACCTGAATCTACTCACTTTGCTGCTCTTGGTCTTTTGACATTGATTTCATGGCTGAGGGATATTCCATCGTACATAAATACCACAGTTTTTTGAACCGTTTTTATATTTCCTGGGATATTTAAGGTGTACCCAAGTTGAGGTTCTTGTAAGCAGTGCAGCCCTAATTTTGGGGTTGGCTCTGTCTTATTGATTTTCAGTTTTCCCAAGGTATATTCCCTAGACTGGAAGTGCCCTTGGCTCTGTAGCTCTGTTGTTTACTTGTTTTAGGGAACGCAATGCACTCCTCCAGTGAGGCAGTTGGCAATTTACATCCCGCCCATCAGCATAACAAGGCTCCCTGTTCTCCAGGGCCTGTCTTGCCTTTCTGGTTTTTACACATTTCGTGGATGTCCCTTTTGACCGGTGGGAAGTGATACTTCTTTGTAGTGCAGATTTGCATTGCCCGCGTGCTTGCTTGGCGAAAAAGGGCTTATGCGTTTTCTCCTGAATATATTCAGGAGAAAACGCATACGCCCTTTATGGCGAAGTGCGTCATTGTCAAAGTTGTGCCCCTCTTCCTGTGCTTTAAAGGCGATTCCAACGTACCTCTTGAAATCTGTTTCCTGCTATTCTGCCTCGCTTTCAAGTCCGCCTCGTTGCCTTCCCTCAACAGATTTTTGGACGATAGTTGTCCATTATTACTATGGCAGTTTGTGAATTGCTGTGCCCCTGAGCTCCATTTTTCAACTCATTTTTTGTGAGCTGTACGCAAGTCCAAAATTTTGGTTCAGGACATATACTGGTTCCCGGTGGGTGACTGAGACTCTGGTTAATTCTTCTTCCTGCCGGGAAATTAGAGTGACATGTGCCCGTCCAAATGCCTAACAGCTACTCTCTCATTGTTTCTCCCTCTTCCCTTCCATCCTCTGCCAAATTGGCAACTTCTGCGAACCAGGAGGTTAAAGGGGTTGTCTCTCCAAGTTGGGAGATTGATAGTAAAGGAGTTGGAAAGTCAAACCGGAGCACCAGGAGAGGGACTACTCGTTGAGTTTTAGAAACCTTTTGTATTCACAGTGTGTCCATTCTCTAGGTTTCCCGTACATGTTATAGCTGTAGTAATATTCCCTTCAACATGGAGAGTTGGGACCCATGGACTTGGGGCCATGCATTTTTGCTTTAAAGGGTCTGCATTTGCTCACCCAATCTCACCAATCCTCTCAGTCCCAAGTGTCCAGCCTTATGCCACATCCAGCTGTCATTGTAGATAGGGTCATTCCAGGTTTCATCAGAGACCCTGAAGGAAATGGAAAGAATTTCCCTGTTTTTTGGTTTTGTTTTTGAAATTCTTTTTATAGTGGGTTTGAGCTGATTCTCGCTGCCATCTTTATGCCAGTCTAGACACACTTGATTCCCTTACAGAGACATATCAATACATAGGTTTTAAGATTCTTACTAGTCAGATCTATTCCTCTGCAGGAAATTGGGGTTTTGAGTCCCTTTCACTGAGGAAGGTGTAGGTCTTGTCTATTCCACTGATGGTTTTAGAAATGGTACCTGTGCTTATATCAAACTCTGGTTTTATGCATCACCCCATGTCTCCTTTCCCCTTAAGCAGGCATAAGAGTCTTTTCTAAATGTGAGACTCTGTTCTCTTTCCTAACTCAGTTCATGTGTAGCCATGTTTACAGGATCTTCATAAGTGATATCTTATGATAAGTTTCTTTTTCTGTGTGACTTATTTCACTTAGAATCATCGTACCTGAATCCACTCACTTTGCTGCTCCTGGTCTTTTGTCATTGATTTCATGGCTGAGGGATATTCCATCGTACATAAATACCACAATTTTTTGTACCATTTTTATATTTCCTGGGATATTTAAGGTGTACCCAAGTTGAGGTTCTTGTAAGCAGTGCAGACCTAAATTTGGGGGTGGCTCTGTCTTATTGATTTTCAGTTTTCCCAAGGTATATTCCCTAGACTGGAAGTGCCCTTGGCCTTGTAGCTCTGTTGTTTACTTGTTTTAGGGAACGGAATGCTCTCCTCCAGTGAGGCAGTTGGCAATTTACATCCCGCCCATTAGCATAACAAGGCTCCCTGTTCTCCAGGGTCTGTCTTGCCTTTTTGGTTTTTACACATTTGTGGATGTCCCTTTTGACCGGTGGGAAGTGATACTTCTTTGTAGTGCAGATTTGCATTGCCCGCTTGCTTGCATGGCCAAAAAGGGCATATGCGTTTTCTCCTGAATATATTCAGGAGAAAACGCATACGCCCTTTTTGGCCAAGTGTGTCATTGTCGAAATTGTGCCCCTCTTCCTGTGCTTTAAAGGCGATTCCAACGTACCTCTTGAAATCTGTTTCCTGCTATTCTGCCTCGCTTTCAAGTCCACCTCTTTGCCTTCCCTCAACAGATTTTTGGACGACAGTTGTCCTTTATTACTCTGCCAGTTTTTGAATTGCTGTGCCCCTGAGCTCCATTTTTCAACTCGTTTTTTGGGAGCTGTACGCAAGTCCAAAATTTTGGTTCAGGACCTATACTGGTTCCCGGTGGGTGGCTGAGACTCTGGTTAATTCTTCTTCCTGCCGGGAAATTAGAGTGACATGTGCCCGTCCAAATGCCTAACAGCTACTCTCTCATTGGTTCTCCCTCTTCCCTTCCATCCTCTGCCAAATTGGAAACCTCTGCGAACCAGGAGGTTAAAGGGGTTGTCTCTCCAAGTTGGGAGATTCATAGTAAAGCAGTTGGAAAGTCAAACCGGAGCACAAGGAGAGGGACTACTCGTTGAGTTTTAGAAACCTTTTGTATTCACAGTGTGTCCATTTTCTAGGTTTCCCGTACATGTTATAGCTGTAGTAATATTCCCTTCAACATGGAGAGTTGGGACCCATGGACTTGGGGCCATGCATTTTTGCTTTAAAGGGTCTGCATTTGCTCACCCAATCTCACCAATCCTCTCAGTCCCAAGTGTCCAGCCTTATGCCACATCCAGCTGTCATTGTAGATAGGGTCATTCCAGGTTTCATCAGAGACCCTGAAGGAAATGGAAAGAATTTCCCTGTTTTTTGGTTTTGTTTTTGAAATTCCTTTTTATAGTGGGTTTGAGCTGATTCTCGCTGCCATCTTTATGCCAGTCTAGACACACTTGATTCCCTTACAGAGACATATCAATACATAGGTTTTAAGATTCTTACTAGTCAGATCTATTCCTCTGCGGGAAATTGGGGTTTTGAGTCCCTTTCACTGAGGAAGGTGTAGGTCTTGTCTATTCCACTGTTGGTTTTAGAAATGGTACCTGTGCTTATATCAAACTCTGGTTTTATGCATCACCCCAGGTCTCCTTTCCCCTTAAGCAGGCATAAGAGTCTTTTCTAAATGTGAGACTCTGTTCTCTTTCCTAACTCAGTTCATGTGTAGCCATGTTTACAGGATCTTCATAAGTGATATCTTATGATAAGTTTCTTTTTCTGTGTGACTTATTTCACTTAGAATCATCGTACCTGAATCCACTCACTTTGCTGCTCCTGGTCTTTTGTCATTGATTTCATGGCTGAGGGATATTCCATCGTACATAAATACCACAATTTTTTGAACCATTTTTATATTTCCTGGGATATTTAAGGTGTACCCAAGTTGAGGTTCTTGTAAGCAGTGCAGACCTAAATTTGGGGGTGGCTCTGTCTTATTGATTTTCAGTTTTCCCAAGGTATATTCCCTAGACTGGAAGTGCCCTTGGCCTTGTAGCTCTGTTGTTTACTTGTTTTAGGGAACGGAATGCTCTCCTCCAGTGAGGCAGTTGGCAATTTACATCCCGCCCATTAGCATAACAAGGCTCCCTGTTCTCCAGGGTCTGTCTTGCCTTTTTGGTTTTTACACATTTGTGGATGTCCCTTTTGACCGGTGGGAAGTGATACTTCTTTGTAGTGAAGATTTGCATTGCCCGTGTGCTTGCTTGTCCAAAAAGGGCGTATGCGTTTTCTCCTGAATATATTCAGGAGAAAACGCATACGCACTTTATGGCCAAGTGCGTCATTGTCGAAGTTGTGCCCCTCTTCCTGTGCTTTAAAGGTGATTCCAACGTACCTCTTGAAATCTGTTTCCTGCTATTCTGCCTCGCTTTCAAGTCCGCCTCGTTGCCTTCCCTCAACAGATTTTTGGACGATAGTTGTCCTTTATTACTCTGCCAGTTTGTGAATTGCTGTGCCCCTGAGCTCCATTTTTCAACTCGTTTTTTGGGAGCTGTACGCAAGTCCAAAATTTTGGTTCAGGACCTATACTGGTTCCCGGTGGGTGGCTGAGACTCTGGTTAATTCTTCTTCCTGCCGGGAAATTAGACTGATTTGTGCCCATCCAAATGCCTAACAGCTACTCTCTCATTGGTTCTCCCTCTTCCCTTCCATCCTCTGCCAAATTGGCAACCTCTGCGAACAAGGAGGTTAAAGGGGTTGTCTCTCCAAGTTGGGAGATTGATAGTAAAGCAGTTGGAAAGTCAAACCGGAGCACCAGGAGAGGGACTACTCGTTGAGTTTTAGAAACCTTTTGTATTCACAGTGTGTCCATTCTCTAGGTTTCCCGTACATGTTATAGCTGTAGTAATATTCCCTTCAACATGGAGAGTTGGGACCCATGGAATGGGGGCCATGCATTTTTGCTTTAAAGGGTCTGCATTTGCTCCCCCAATCTCACCAATCCTCTCAGTCCCAATTGTCCAACCTTATGCCACATCCAGCTGTCATTGTAGATAGGGTCATTCCAGGTTTCATCAGAGACCCTGAAGGAAATGGAATGAATTTCCCTGTTTTTTGGTTTTGTTTTTGAAATTCCTTTTTATAGTGGGTTTGAGCTGATTCTCGCTGCCATGTTTATGCCAGTCTAGACACACTTCTTTCCCTTACAGAGACATATCAATACATAGGTTTTAAGATTCTTACTAGTCAGATCTATTCCTCTGCGGGAAATATGGGGTTTTGAGTCCCTTTACTGAGGAAGGTGTAGGTCTTGTCTATTACACTGTTGGTTTTAGAAGTGGTACCTGTGCTTATATCAAAATCTGGTTTTATGCATCACCCCACCTCTCCTTTCCCCTTAAGCAGGCATAAGAGTGTTTTCTAAATGTGAGACTCTGTTCTCTTTCCTAACTCAGTTCATGTGTAGCCATGTTTACATGATCTTCATAAGTGATATCTTATGATAAGTTCCTTTTTCTGTTTGACATATTTCACTTAGAATCATCGTACCTGAATCCACTCACTTTGCTGCTCCTGGTCTTATGACATTGATTTCGTGGCTGAGGGATATTCCATCGTACATAAATACCACAGATTTTTGAACCATTTTTATATTTCCTGGGATATTTAAGGTGTACCCAAGTTGAGGTTCTTGTAAGCAGTGCAGACCTAAATTTGGGGGTGGCTCTGTCTTATTGATTTTCAGTTTTCCCAAGGTATATTCCCTAGACTGGAAGTGCCCTTGGCTCTGTAGCTCTGTTGTTTACTTGTTTTAGGGAACGCAATGCACTCCTCCAGTGAGGCAGTTGGCAATTTACATCCCGCCCATCAGCATAACAAGGCTCCCTGTTCTCCAGGGCCTGTCTTGCCTTTCTGGTTTTTACACATTTTGTGGATGTCCCTTTTGACAGGTGGGAAGTGATACTTCTTTGTAGTGCAGATTTGCATTGCCCGCTTTCTTGCTTGGCCAAAAAGGGTGTATGCGTTTTCTCCTGAATATATTCAGGAGAAAACTCATATGTCCTCTTTGGCCAAGTGCGTCATTGTCGAAGTTGTGCCCCTCTTCCTGTGCTTTAAAGGCGATTCCAACGTACCTCTTGAAATCTGTTTCCTGCTATTCTGCCTCGCTTTCAAGTCCGCCTCATTGCCTTCCCTCAACAGATTTTTGGACGATAGTTGTCCTTTATTACTCTGCCAGTTTGTGAATTGCTGTGCCCCTGAGCTCCATTTTTCAACTCGTTTTTTGGGAGCTGTACGCAAGTCCAAAATTTTGGTTCAGGACCTATACTGGTTCCCGGTGGGTGGCTGAGGCTCTGGTTAATTCTTCTTCCTGCCGGGAAATTAGAGTGACATGTGCCCGTCCAAATGCCTAACAGCTACTCTCTCATTGGTTCTCCCTCTTCCCTTCCATCCTCTGCCAAATTGGCAACCTCTGCGAACCACGAGGATAAAGAGGTTGTCTCTCCAAGTTGGGAGATGGATAGTAAAGCAGTTGGAAAGTCAAACTGGAGCACCAGGAGAGGGACTACTCGTTGAGTTTTAGAAACCTTTTGTATTCACAGTGTGTCCATTCTCTTGGTTTCCCGTACATGTTATAGCTGTAGTAATATTCCCTTCAACATGGAGAGATGGGACCCATGGAATGGAGGCCATGCATTTTTGCTTTAAAGTGTCTGCATTTGCTCACCCAATCTCACAAATCTTCTCAGTACCAAGTGTCCAGCCTCATGCCACATCTAGCTGTCATTGTAGATATGGTCATTCCAGGTTTCATCAGAGACCCTGAAGGAAATGGAAAGAATTTCCCTGCTTTTTGGTTTTGTTTTTGAAAATCCTTTTTATAGTGGGTTTGAGCAGATTCTCGCTGCCATGTTTATGCCACTCTAGACACACTTGATTCCCTTACAGAGACATATCAATACATAGGTTTTAAGATTCTTTCTAGTCAGATCTATTCCTCTGCGGGAAATATGGTGTTTTGACTCCCTTTCACTGAGGAATGTGTAGGTCTTGTCTATTCCACAGTTGGTTTTAGAAATGGTACATGTGCTTATATCAAACTCTGGTTTTATGCATCACCCCACGTCTCCTTTCCCCTTAAGCAGGCATAAGAATGTTTTCTAAATGTGAGACTCTGTTCTCTTTCCTAACTCAGTTCATGTGTAGCCATGTTTACAGGATCTTCATAAGTGATATCTTATGATAAGTTTCTTTTTCTGTGTGACTTATTTCACTTACAATCATCGTACCTGAATCCACTCACTTTGCAGCTCCTGGTCTAATGGCATTGATTTCATGGATGAGGGATATTCCATCGTACATAAACACCACAGTTTTTTGAACCATTTTTATATTTCCTGGGATATTTAAGGTGTACCCAAGTTGAGATTCTTGTAAGCAGTGCAGCCCTAAATTTGGGGGTGGCTCTGTCTTATTGATTTTCAGTTTTCCCAAGGTATATTCCCTAGACTGGAAGTGCCCTTGGCTCTGTAGCTCTGTTGTTTACTTGTTTTAGGGAACGCAATGCACTCCTCCAGTGAGGCAGTTGGCAATTTACATCCCGCCCATCAGCATGACATGGCTCCCTCTTCTCCAGGGCCTGTCTTGCCTTTCTGGTTTTTACACATTTGTGGATTTCCCTTCTGACCGGTGGGAAGTGATACTTCTTTGTAGTGCAGATTTGCATTGCCCGCTTGCTTGCTTGGCTAAAAACGGCATATGCGTTTTCTCCTGAATATATTCAGGAGAAAACGCATACGCCCTTTTTGGCCAAGTGCGTCATTGTCGAAGTTGTGCCCCTCTTCCTGTGCTTTAAAGGCGATTCCAATGTACCTCTTGAAATCTGTTTCCTGCTATTCTGCCTCGCTTTCATGTCCGCCTCGTTGCCTTCCCTCAACAGATTTTTGGACGATCGTTGTCCTTTATTACTCTGCCAGTTTGTGAATTGCTGTGCCCCTGAGCTCCATTTTTCAACTCGTTTTTTGGGAGCTGTACGCAAGTCCAAACTTTTGATTCAGGACCTATACTGGTTCCCGGTGGGTGGCTGAGACTCTGGTTAATTCTTTTCCTGCCGGGAAATTAGAGTGACATGTGCCCGTCCAAATGCCTAACAGCTACTCTCTCATTGGTTCTCCCTCTTCCCTTCCATCCTCTGCCAAATTGGCAACCTCTGCGAACCAGGAGGTTAAAGGGGTTGTCTCTCCAAGTTGGGAGATTGATAGTAAAGCAGTTGGAAAGTCAAACCGGAACACCAGGAGAGGGACTACTCGTTGAGTTTTAGAAACCTTTTGTATTCACAGTGTGTCCATTCTCTAGGTTTCCCGTACATGTTATATCTGTAGTAATATTCCCTTCAACATGGAGAGTTGGGACCCATGGAATGGGGGCCATGCTTTTTGCTTTAAAGGGTCTGCATTTGCTCACCCAATCTCACCAATCCTCTCAGTCCCAAGTGTCCAGCCTTATGCCACATCCTGCTGTCATTGTAGATAGGGTCATTCCAGGTTTCATCAGAGACCCTGAAGGAAATGGAAAGAATTTCCCTGTTTTTTGGTTTTGTTTTTGAAATTCCTTTTTATAGTGGGTTTGAGCTGATTCTCGCTGCCATGTTTATGCCAGTCTAGACACAATTGATTCCCTTACAGAGACATATAAATACATAGGTTTTAGGATTCTTACTAGTCAGATCTATTCCTCTGCGGGAAATAAGGGGTTTTGAGTCCCTTTCACTGAGGAAGGTGTAGGTCTTGTCTATTCCACAGTTGGTTTTAGCAATGGTACCTGTGCTTATATCAAACTCTGGTTTTGTGAATCACCCGACCTCTCCTTTCCCCTTAAGAAGGCATAAGAGTGTTTTCTAAATGTGAGACTCTGTTCTCTTTCCTAACTCAGTTATTGTGTAGCCATGTTTACAGGATCTTCATAAGTGATATCTTATGATAAGTTTCTTTTTCTGTGTGACTTATTTCACTTAGAATCATCGTACCTGAATCCACTCACTTTGCTGCTCCTGGTCTTTTCACATTGATTTCATGGCTGAGAGATATTCCATCGTACATAAATACCACAATTTTTTGAACCGTTTTTATATTTCCTGGGATATTTAAGGTGTACCCATGTTGAGGTTCTTGTGAGCAGTGCAGCCCTAATTTTGGGGGTGGCTCTGTCTTATTGATTTTCAGTTTTCCCAAGGTATATTCCCTAGACTGGAAGTGCCCTTGGCTCTGTAGCTCTGTTGTTTACTTGTTTTAGGGAACGCAATGCACTCCTCCAGTGAGGCAGTTGGCAATTTACATCCTGCCCATCAGCATAACAAGGCTCCCTGTTCTCCAGGTCCTGTCTTGCCTTTCTGGTTTTTACACATTTCGTGGATGTCCCTTTTGACCGGTGGGAAGTGATACTTCTTTGTAGTGCAGATTAGCATTGCCCGCGTGCTTGCTTGGCCAAAAAGGGCGTATGCGTTTTCTCCTGAATATATTCAGGAGAAAACGCATACGAACTTTATGGCCAAGTGCGTCATTGTCGAAGTTGTGCCCCTCTTCCTGTGCTTTAAAGGCGATTCCAACGTACCTCTTGAAATCTGTTTCCTGCTATTCTGCCTCGCTTTCAAGTCTGCCTCGTTGCCTTCCCTCAACAGATTTTTGGACGTTAGTTGTCCTTTATTACTCTGCCAGTTTGTGAATTGCTGTG
Source organism: Mesoplodon bidens (assembly GCF_964165515.1). Taxonomy (NCBI): domain Eukaryota; kingdom Metazoa; phylum Chordata; class Mammalia; order Artiodactyla; family Ziphiidae; genus Mesoplodon; species Mesoplodon bidens. Next base: position 771,592 of record NW_027671190.1, read on the forward strand.
CCCCTGAACTCCATTTTTCAACTCGTTTTTTGAGAGCTGTACGCAAGTCCAAAATTTTGGTTCAGGACCTATACTGGTTCCCGGTGGGTGGCTGAGACTCTGGTTAATTCTTCTTCCTGCCGGGAAATTAGAGTGACATGTGCCCGTCCAAATGCCTAACAGCTACTCTCTCATTGGTTCTCCCTCTTCCCTTCCCTCCTCTGCCAAATTGGCAACATCTGCGAACCAGGAGGTTAAAGGGGTTGTCTCTCCAAGTTGGGAGATTCATAGTAAAGCAGTTGGAAAGTCAAACCGGAGCAAGAGGAGAGGGACTAATCGTTGAGTTTTAGAAACCTTTTGTATTCACAGTTTGTCCATTCTCTAGGTTTCCCGTACATGTTATAGCTGTAGTAATATTCCCTTCAACATGGAGAGTTGGGACCCATGGAATGGGGGCCATGCATTTTTGCTTTAAAGGGTCTGCATTTGCTCACCCAATCTCACCAATCCTCTCAGTCCCAAGTGTCCAGCCTTATGCCACATCCAGCTATCATTGTAGATAGGGTCATTCCGGGTTTCATCAGAGACCCTGAAGGAAATGGAAAGAATTTCCCTGGTTTTTGGTTTTATTTTTGAAATTCCTTTTTATAGTGGGTTTGAGCTGATTCTCGCTGCCATGGTTATGCCAGTCTAGACTCACTTGATTCCCTTACAGAGACATATCAATATATAGGTTTTATGATTCTTACTAGTCAGATCTATTCCTCTTTGTGAAATATGGGGTTTTGAGTCCCTTTCACTGAGGAAGGTGTAGGTCTTGTCTATTCCACAGTTGGTTTTAGCAATGGTACCTGTGCTTATATTAAAATCTGGTTTTATGCATCACCCCACCTCTCCTTTCCCCTTAAGCAGGCAGAAGAGTGTTTTCTAAATGTGAGACTCTGTTCTCTTTCCTAACTCAGTTCATGTGTAGCCATGTTTACAGGATCTTCATAAGTGATATCTTATGATAAGTTTCTTTTTCTGTGTGACTTATTTCACTTAGAATCATCGTACCTGAATCCACTCACTTTGCTGCTCCTGGTCTTATGACATTGATTTCATGGCTGAGGGATATTCCATCGTACAAAAATACCACAGTTTTTTGAACCATTTTTATATTTCCTGGGATATTTAAGGTGTACTCATGTGGAGGTTCTTGTAAGCAGTGCAGCCCTAAATTTGGGGGTGGCTCTGTCTTACTGAATTTCAGTTTTCCCAAGGTATATTCCCTAGACTGGATGTGCCATTGGCTCTGTAGCTCTGTTGATTACTTCTTTTAGGGAACACAATGCACTCTTCCAGTGAGGCAGTTGGCAATTTACATGCCGCCCATCAGCATAACAAGGCTCCCTGTTCTCCAGGGCTTGTCTTGCCTTTCTGGTTTTTACACATTTTGTGGATGTCCCTTTTGACAGGTGGGAAGTGATACTTCTTTGTAGTGCAGATTTGCATTGCCCGCTTTCTTGCTTGGCCAAAAAGGGTGTATGCGTTTTCTCCTGAATATATTCAGGAGAAAACTCATATGTCCTCTTTGGCCAAGTGCGTCATTGTCGAAGTTGTGCCCCTCTTCCTGTGCTTTAAAGGCGATTCCAACGTACCTCTTGAAATCTGTTTCCTGCTATTCTGCCTCGCTTTCAAGTCCGCCTCGTTGCCTTCCCTCAACAGATTTTTGGACGATAGTTGTCCTTTATTACTCTGAGAGTTTGTGAATTGCTGTGCCCCTGAGCTCCATTTTTCAACTCGTTTTTTGTGAGCTGTACGAAGTCCGAAATTTTGGTTCAGGACCTATACTGGTTCCGGTGGGTGGCTGAGACTCTGGTTAATTCTTCTTCCTGCCGGGAAATTAGAGTGACATGTGCCCGTGCAAATGCCTAACAGCTACTCTCTCATTGGTTCTCCCTCTTCCCTTCCATCCTCTGCCAAATTGGCAACCTCTGCGAACCAGGAGTTTAAAGGGTTTGTCTCTCCAAGTTGGGAGATTGATAGTAAATGAGTTGGAAAGTCAAACCTGAGCACCAGGAGAGGGACTACTCGTTGAGTTTTAGAAAACTTTTGTATTCACAGTGTGTCCATTCTCTTGGTTTCCCGTACATGTTATAGCTGTAGTAATATTCCCTTCAACATGGAGAGTTGGGACCCATGGAATGGGGGCCATGCATTTTTGCTTTAAAGGGTCTGCATTTGCTCACCCAATCTCACCAATCCTCTCAGTCCCAAGTGTCCAGCCTTATGCCACATCCAGCTGTCATTGTAGATAGGTTCATTCCAGGATTCATCAGAGACCCTGAAGGAAATGTAAAGAATTTCCCTGTTTTTAGGTTTTGTTTTTGAAATTTCTTTTTATAGTGGGTTTGAGCTGATTCTCGCTGCCATGTTTATGCCAGTCTAGACACACTTGATTCCTTTACAGAGACATATCAATACATAGGTTTTAAGATTCTTACTAGTCAGATCTATTCCTCTGCGGGAAATATGGTGTTTTGAGTCCCTTTCACTGAGGAAGGTGTAGGTCTTGTCTATTCCACAGTTGGTTATAGAAATGGTACATGTGCTTATATCAAACTCTGGTTTTATGCATCACCCCTCCTCACCTTTCCCCTCAAGCAGGCATAAGATTGTTTTCTAAATGTGAGACTCTGTTCTCTTTCCTAACTCAGTTCATGTGTAGCCATGTTTACAGGATCTTCATAAGTGATATCTTATGATACGTTTCTATTTCTGTGTGACTTATTTCACTTGGATTCATCGTACATGAATCCACTCAGTTTGCTGCTCCTGGTCTTTTGACATTGATTTCATGGCTGAGGGATTTACCATCGTACATAAATTCCACAGATTTTTGAAGCATTTTTATATTACCTGGGATATTTAAGGTGTACCCACGTTGAGGTTCTTGTAAGCAGTGCAGCCCTAAATTTGGGGGTGGCTCTGTCTTATTGATATTCAGTTTTCCCAAGGTATATTCCCTATACTGGAAGTGCCCTTGGCTCTGTAGCTGTGTTGTTTACTTGTTTTAGGGAACACAATGCACTCCTCCTGTGAGGCAGTGGGCAATTTACATCCCGCCCATCAGCATAAGAAGGCTCCCTGTTCTCCAGGGCCTGTCTTGCCTTTCTGGTTCTTACACATTTTGTGGATGTCCCTTTTGACCGGTGGGAAGTGATACTTCTTTGTAGTGCAGATTTGAATTGCCCGGTTGCTTGCTTGGCCAAAAAGGGCTTATGCGTTTTCTCCTGAATATATTCCGGGGAAAACGCATACGCCCTTTTTGGCAAAGTGCGTCATTGTCGAACTTGTGCCCCTCTTCCTGTGCTTTAAAGGCGATTCCAATGTACCTCTTGAAATCTGCTTCCTGCTATTCTGCCTCGCTTTCAAGTCCGCCTCGTTGCCTTCCCTCAACAGATTTTTGGATGATAGTTGTCCTTTATTACTCTGCCAGTTTGTGAATTGCTGTGCCCCTGAGCTCCATTTTTCAACTCGTTTTTTGTGAGCTGAACGCAAGTCCAAAATTTTGGTTCAGGAGCTATACTGGTTCCTGGTGGGTGGCTGCGATTTTGGTTAATTCTACTTCCTGCCGTGAAATTAGAGTGACATGTGCCCGTCCAAATGCCTAACAGCTACTCTCTCATTGGTTCTCCCTCTTCTCTTCCATCCTCTGCCAAATTGGCAACGTGTGCGAACCAGGAGCTTAAAGGGGCTGTCTCTCCAAGTTGAAAGATTGATAGTAAAACAGTTGGAAAGTCAAACCGGAGCACCAGGAGAAGGACTATTCGTTGAGTTTTAGAAACCTTTTGTATTCACAGTGTGTCCATTTTCTAGGTTTCCCGTACATGTTATAACTGTAGTAATATTCCCTTCAACCTGGAGAGTTGGGACCCATGGAATGGGGGCCACGCATTTATGCTTTAAAGGGTCTGCATCTGCTCACTCAATCTCACCAATACTCTCAGTCCCAAGTGTCCAGCCTTATGCCACATCCAGCTGTCATTGTAGATAGGGTCATTCCAGGTTTCATCAGAGACCCTGAAGGAATTGGAAAGAATTTCCCTGTTTTTTGGTTTTGTTTTTGAAATTCCTTTTTATAGTGGGTTTGAGCTGATTCTCGCTGCCATGTTTATGCCAGTCTAGACACACTTGATTCCCTTACGGAGACATATCAATACATAGGTTTTAAGATACTTACTAGTCAGATCTATTCCTCTTAGGGAAATATGGGGTTTTGAGTCCCTTTCACTGAGGAATGTGAAGGTCTTTTCTATTCCAAAGTTGGTTTTAGAAACGGTACCTGTGCTTATATCAAACTGTGGTTTTATGCATCACCCCACCTCTCCTTCCCCCTTAAGCAGGCATAAGAGTGTTTTCTAAATGTGAGACTCGGTTCTCTTTCCTAACTCAGTTCATGTGTAGCCATGTTTACAGGATCTTCATAGGTGATATCTTATGATAAGTTTCTTTTTCTGTGTGACTTATTTCACTTAGAATCATCGTACCTGAATCACCTCACTTTGCTACTCCTGGTCTTATGACATTGATTTCATGGCTGAGGGATATTCCATCGTACATAAGTACCACAATTTTTTGAACCATTTTTTTCTTTCCTGGGATATTTAAGGTGTACCCAAGTTGAAGTTCTTGTAAGCAGTGCAGCCCTAAATTTGGGGGTGGCTCTGTCTTATTGATTTTCAGTTGTCCCAAGGTATATAACCAAGACTGGAAGTGCCCTTGGCTCTGTAGCTCTGTTATTTACTTGTTTTTGGGAACGCAATGCACTCCTCCAGTGAGGCAGTTGGCAATTTACATCCCGCCCATCAGCAAAACAAGGCTCCCTGTTCTCCAGGGCCGGTCTTGCGTTTCTGGTTTTTACACATTTTGTGGATGTCCCTTTTGACCGGTGGGATGTGATACTTCTTTGTAGTGCAGATTTGCATTGCATGCTTGCTTGCCTGGCCAAAAAGGGCGTATGGGTTTTCTCCTGAATATATTCAGGACAAAACGCATCCACCCTTTTTGGCCAAGTGCATCACTGTCGAAGTTGTGCCCCTCTACCTGTGCTTTAAACGTGATTCCAACGTACCTCTTGAAATCTGTTTCCTGCGATTCTGCCTCGCTTTCAACTCTGCCTCGTAGCCTTCCCTCAACAGATTTTTGGACGATAGTTGTCCTTTAATACTCTGCCAGTTTGTGAACTGCTGTGCCCCTGAGCTCCATTTTTCAACTCGTTATTTGTGAGCTGTACGCAAGTCCAAAATTTTGGTACAGGACCTATACTGGTTCCCGGTGGGTGGCTGAGACTTCGGTTAATTCTTCTTCTTGCTGGGAAATTAGAGTGACATGTGCCCGTCCAAATGCCTAACAGCTACTCTCTCATTGGTTCTCCCTCTTCCCTTCCATCCTCTGCCAAATTGGCAACCTGGGTGAACCAGGAACTTAAAGGGGATGTCTCTCCAAGTTGGAAGATTGATAGTAATGCAGTGGGAAAGTCAAACCAGAGCACCAGGAGAGGGACTATTCATTGAGTTTTAGAAACCTTTTGTATTCACAATGTGTCCATTCTCTAGGTTTCCCGTATATGTTATAACTGTAGTAATATTCCCTTCAACATGGAGAGATGGGACCCATGGAATGGGGGCCATTCATTTTTGCTTTAAAAGGTCTGCATTTGCTCACGCAATCTCACCAATCCTCTCAGTCCCAAGTGTCCAGCCTTATGCCACATCCAGCTGTCATTGTAGATAGGGTCATTCCAGGTTTCATCAGAGACTCTGAAGGAAATGGAAAGTATTTCCCTGTTTTTTGGTTTTGTTTTTGAAATTCCTTTTTATAGTGGGTTTGAGCTGATTCTCGCTGTCATGTTCATGCCAGTCTAGACACACTTGATTCCCTTACAGAGACATATCAATACATACGTTTTAAGATTCTTACTAGTCAGATCTACTCCTCTGCGGGAAATATGGGGTTTTGAGTCCCTTTCACTGAGGAAGGTGTAGGTCTTGTCTATTCCACAGTTGATTTTAGAAATGGTACCTGTGCTTATATCAAACTCTGGTTTTATGCATCACCCCACGTCTCCTTTCCCCTTAAGCAGGCATAAGAGTGTTTTCTAAATGTGAGACTCTGTTCTCTTTCCTAACTCAGTTCATGTGAAGCCATGTTTACAGGATCTTCATAAGTGATATCTTATGATAAGTTTCTTTTTCTGTGTGACTTATTTCACTTAGAATCATCGTACCTGAATCCACTCACTTTGCTGCTCCTGGTCTTATGACATTGATTTCATGGCGGAGGGATATTCCATCGTACATAAGTACCACAAATTTTTGAACGATTTTTATATTTCCTGGGATATTTAAGGTGTACCCAAGTTGAGGTTCTTGTAAGCAGTGCAGCCCTAAATTTGGGGGTGGCTCTGTCTTATTGATATTCAGTTTTCCCATGGTATATTCCCTATACTGGAAGTGCCCTTGGCTCTGTAGCTGTGTTGTTTACTTGTTTTAGGGAACACAATGCACTCCTCCAGTGAGGCAGTGGGCAATTTACATCCCGCCCATCAGCATAAGAAGGCTCCCTGTTCTCCAGGGCCTGTCTTGCCTTTCTGGTTCTTACACATTTTGTGGATGTCCCTTTTGACCGGTGGGAAGTGATACTTCTTTGTAGTGCAGATTTGAATTGCCCGCTTGCTTGCTTGGCCAAAAAGGGCGTATGCGTTTTCTCCTGAATATATTCCGGGGAAAACGCATACGCCCTTTTTGGCAAAGTGCGTCATTGTCGAACTTGTGCCCCTCTTCCTGTGCTTTAAAGGCGATTCCAATGTACCTCTTGAAATCTGCTTCCTGCTATTCTGCCTCGCTTTCAAGTCCGCCTCGTTGCCTTCCCTCAACAGATTTTTGGATGATAGTTGTCCTTTATTACTCTGCCAGTTTGTGAATTGCTGTGCCCCTGAGCTCAATTTTTCATCTCGTTTTTTGTGAGCTGAACGCAAGTCCAAAATTTTGGTTCAGGAGCTATACTGGTTCCTGGTGGGTGGCTGCGATTTTGGTTAATTCTACTTCCTGCCGTGAAATTAGAGTGACATGTGCCCGTCCAAATGCCTAACAGCTACTCTCTCATTGGTTCTCCCTCTTCTCTTCCATCCTCTGCCAAATTGGCAACGTGTGCGAACCAGGAGCTTAAAGGGGCTGTCTCTCCAAGTTGAAAGATTGATAGTAAAACAGTTGGAAAGTCAAACCGGAGCACCAGGAGAAGGACTATTCGTTGAGTTTTAGAAACCTTTTGTATTCACAGTGTGTCCATTTTCTAGGTTTCCCGTACATGTTATAACTGTAGTAATATTCCCTTCAACCTGGAGAGTTGGGACCCATGGAATGGGGGCCACGCATTTATGCTTTAATGGGTCTGCATCTGCTCACTCAATCTCACCAATACTCTCAGTCCCAAGTGTCCAGCCTTAAGCCACATCCAGCTGTCATTGTAGATAGGGTCATTCCAGGTTTCATCAGAGACCCTGAAGGAATTGGAAAGAATTTCCCTGTTTTTTGGTTTTGTTTTTGAAATTCCTTTTTATAGTGGGTTTGAGCTGATTCTCGCTGCCATGTTTATGCCAGTCTAGACACACTTGATTCCCTTACGGAGACATATCGATACATAGGTTTTAAGATTCTTACTAGTCAGATCTATTCCTCTGCGGGAAATATGGGGTTTTGAGTCCCTTTCACTGAGGAAGGTGTAGGTCTTTTCTATTACAAAGTTGGTTTTAGAAACGGTACCTGTGCTTATATCAAACTCTGGTTTTATGCATCACCCCACCTCTCCTTCCCCCTTAAGCAGGCATAACAGTGTTTTCTAAATGTGAGCCTCTGTTCTCTTTCCTAACTGAGTTCATGTGTCGCCATGTTTACAGGATCTTCATAAGTGATATCTTATGATAAGTTTCTTTTTCTGTGTGACTTATTGCACTTAGAATCATCGTACCGAAATCCACTCACTTTGCTGCTCCTGGTCTTATGACATTGATTTCATGGCTGAGGGATATTCCATCGTACATAAGTACCACAATTTTCAGAACCATTTTTATATTTCCTCGGATATTTAAGGTGTACCTAAGTTGAGGTTCTTGTAAGCAGTGCAGCCCTAAATTTGGGGGTGGCTCTGTCTTATTCATTTTCAGTTTTCCCAAGGTATATTCCCTAGACGGGAAGTGCAGTTGGCTCTGTAGCTCTGTTGTTTACTGATTTTAGGGAACACAATGCACTCCTCCAGTGACGCAGTTGGCAATTTACATCCCGCCCATCAGCATAACAAGGCTCCTTGTTCTCCAGGGCCTGTCTTGCCTTTCCGGTTTTTACACATTTTGTGGATGTCCCTTTTGACCGGTGGGAAGTGATACTTCTTTGTAGTGCAGATTTGCATTGCCCGCCTGCTTGCTTGGCCAAAAAGGGCGTATGCGTTTTCTCCTGAATATATTCAGGAGAAAACGCATACGCCGTTTTTGGCCAAGTGCATCATTGTCGAAGTTGTGCCCCTCTTCCGGTGCTTTAAAAGCGATTCCAACGTACATCTTGAAATCTGCTTCCTGCTATTCTGCCTCGCTTTCAAGTCTGCCTCGTTGTATTCTCTCAACAGATTTTTGGACGATAGTTGTCCTTTATTACTCTGCCAGTTTGTGAATTGCTGTGCCCCTGAGCTCCATTTTTCAACTCGTTTTTTGTGAGATGAAAGCAAGTCCAAAATTTTGGTTCAGGACCTCTACTGGTTCCCGGTGGGTGGCTGAGACTTTGGTTAATTCTTCTTCCTGCCAGGAAATTAGAGTGACATGTGCCCGTCCAAATGCCTAACAGCTAGTCTCTCATTGGTTCTCCCTCTTCCCTTCCATCCTCTGCCACATTGGCAACCTGTGCGAACCAGGAGCTTAAAGGGGCTGTCTCTCCAAGTTGGGAGATTGATAGTAAAGCAGTTGGAAAGTCAAACCAGAGCACCAGGAAAGGGACAATTCGTTGAGTTTTAGAAACCTTTTGTATTCACCGTGTGTCCATTCTCAAGGTTTCCCGTACATGTTATAGCTGTATTAATATTCCCTTCAACATGGAGAGTTGGGACACATGGAATGGGGGCCATGCATTATTGCTTTAAAGGGTCTTCATTTGCTCACCCAATCTCACAAATCCTCTCAGTCCCAAGTGTCCAGCCTTATGCCACATCCAGCTGTCATTGTAGATAGGGACATTCCAGGTTTCATCAGAGACCCTGAAGGAATTGTAAAGAATTTCCCTGTTTTTCGGTTTTGTTTTTGAAATTCCTTTTTATAGTGGGTTTGAGCTGATTCTCGCTGCCATGTTTATGCCAGTCTAGACACACTTGATTCCCTTACGGAGACATATCAATACATAGGTTTTAAGATTCTTACTAGTCAGATCTATTCCTCTGTAGGAAATATGGTGTTTTGAGTCCCTTTCACTGAGGAAGGTGTAGGTCTTTCCTATTCCACAGTTGGTTTTAGAAACGGTACCCATGCTTATATCAAACTCTGGCTTTATGCATCACCCCACCTCTCCTTCCCCCTTAAGCAGGCATAACAGTGTTTTCTAAATGTGAGACTGTTCTCTTTCCTAACTCAGTTCATGTTTAGCCATGTTTACAGGATCTTTATACGTGATATCTTATGATAAGTTTCTTTTTCTGTGTGACTTATTTCACTTAGAATCATCGTACCTGAATCCAATCACTTTGCTGCTCCTGGTCTTATGACATTGATTTCATGGCTGAGGGATATTCCATCGTACATAAGTACCACAATTTTTTGAACCATTTTTATATTTCCTTGGATATTTAAGGTTTACCCAAGTTGAGGTTCTTGAAAGCAGTGCAGCCCTAAATTTGGGGGTGGCTCTGTCTTATGGATTTTCAGTTTTCCCAAGGTATATTTCCTAGACCGGAAGTTCCCTTTGCTCTGTAGCTCTGTTGTTTACTTGTTTTAGGGAACACAATGCACTCCTCAGTGAGGCAGTTGTCAATTTATATTCCGCCCATCAGCATAACAAGGCTCCCTGTTCTCCAGGGCCTGTCTTGCCTTTCTGACTTTACACATTTTGTGGATGTTCCTTTTGACCGGTGGGAAGTGATACATCTTTGTAGTGCCGATTTGCATTGCCCAACTGCTTGCTTGGCCAAAAAGGGCGTATGCGTTTTCTCCTGAATATATTCAGGAGAAAACGCATACGGCCTTTTTGGCCAAGTGCATCATTGTCGAAGTTGTGCCCCTCTTCATGTGCTTTAAAGGCAATTCCAACGTACCACTTGAAATCTGTTTCCTGCTTTTCTGCCTCGCTTTCAAGTCTGCCGCGTTGCCTTCCCTCAACTGATTTTTGGACGATAGTTGTCCTTTATTACTCTGCCAGTTTGTGTATTGCTGTGCCCCTGAGCTCCATTTTTCAACTCGTTTTTGTGAGCTGTACGCAAGTCCAAAATTTTGGTTCAGGACCTATACTGGTTCCCGGTGGGTGGCTGAGACTCTGGTTAATTCTACTTCCTGCCGGGAAATTAGAGTGACATGTGCCCTTCCAAATGCCTAACAGCTAGTCTCTCATTGGTTCTCCCTCTTCCCTTCCATCCTCTGCCAAATTGGCAACCTCTGCGAACGAGGAGGTTAAAGGGGCTGTCTCTCCAAGTTGGGAGATTGATAGTAAAGGAGTTGGAAAGTCAAAGCGGAGCTCCAGGAGAGGGACTACTCGTTGAGTTTTAGAAACCTTTTGTATTCATAGTGTGTCCATTCTCTAGGTTTCCCGTACATGTTATAGCTGTAGTAACATTCCCTTCAACATGGAGAGTTGGGACCCATGGAATGGGGGCCGTGCATTTTTGCTTTAAAGGGTCTGCATTTGCTCACCCAATCTCACCAATCCTCTCAGTCCCAAGTGTCCAGCCTTAAGCCACATCCAGCTGTCATTGTAGATAGGGTCATTCCGGGTTTCATCAGAGACTCTGAAGGAAATGTAAAGAATTTCCCTGTTTTTTGGTTTTGTTTTTGAAATTCCTTTTTATACTGGGATTGAGATGATTCTCGCTGCCATGTTTATGCCAGTCTAGAAACACTTGATTCCCTTACTGAGTCATATCAATACATAGGTTTTAAGATTCTTACTAGTCAGATCTATTCCTCTGCGGGAAATATGGGGTTTTGAGTCCCTTTCACTGAAAGGGGTGTAGGTCTTGTCTATTCCACAGTTGGTTTTAGAAATGGTACCTGTGCTTATATCAAACTCTGGTTTTATGCATCACCCCACCTCTCCTTCCCCCTTAAGCAGGCATAAGAGTGTTTTCTACATGTGAGACTCTGTTCTCTTTCCTAACTCAGTTCATGTGTAGCCATGTTGACAGGATCTTCAAAAGTGATATCTTAGGATAAGTTTCTTTTTCTGTGTGACTTGTTTCACTTACAATCATCGTACCTGAATCCACTCACTTTGCTGCTCCTGGTCTTATGACATTGTTTTCATGGCTGAGGGATATTCCATCGTACATAAATACCACAGTTTTTTGAACCATTTTTATATTTCCTGGGATATTTAAGGTGTACCCAATTTGAGGTTCTTGTAAGCAGTGCAGCCCTAAATTTGGGGGTGGCTCTGTCTTATTGATTTTCAGTTTTCCCTAGGTATATTCCCTAGACTGGAATTGCCCTTGGCTCTGTAGCTCTGTTGTTTACTTGTTTTCGGGAACGCAATGCACTCCTCCAGTGAGGAAGTTGGCAATTTACATCCCGCCAAACAGCACAACAAGGCTCCCTGTTCTCCAGGGCCTGTCTTGCCTTTCTGGTTTTTACACATTTTGTGGATGTCCCTTTTGACCGGTGGGAAGTGATACTTCTTTGTAGTGCAGATTTGCATTGCCCGCTTGCTTGCTTGGACACAAAGGGCGTATGCGTTTTCTCCTGAATATATTCAGGAGAAAACGCATACGCCCTTTTTGGCCAAGTGCGTCATTGTCGAAGTTGTTCCCCTCTTCCTGTGCTTTAAAGGCGATTCCAACGTACCTCTTGAAATCTGTTTCCTGCTATTCTGCCTCGCTTTCAAGTCCGCCTCGTTGCCTTCCCTCAACAGATTTTTGGACGATAGTTGTCCTTTATTACTCTGCCAGTTTGTGAATTGCTGTGCCCCCGAGCTCCATTTTTCAACTCGTTTTTTGTGAGCTGTACGCAAGTCCAAAATTTTGGTTCAGGACCTATACTGGTTACCAGTGTGTGGCTGAGACTCTGGTTAATTCTTCTACATGCCGGGAAATTAGAGTGACATGTGCCCGTCCAAATGCCTAACAGCTACTCTCTCATTGGTTCTCCCTCTTCCCTTCCATCCTCTGCCATATTGGCAACCTGTGCAAACGAGGAGGTTAAAGGGGCTGTCTCTCCAAGTTGGGAGTTTGATAGTAAAGCAGTTGGAAAGTAAAACCGGAGCTCCAGGAGAGGGACTACTCTTTGAGTTTTAGAAAACTTTTGTATTCACAGTGTGTCCATTCTCTAGGTTTCCCGTACATGTTATAGCTGTAGTAATATTCCCTTCAACATGGAGAGTTGGGACCCATGGAATGGGGGCCTTGCATTTTTGCTTTAAATGGTCTGCATTTGCTCACCCAATCTCAACAATCCTCTCAGTCCCAAGTGTCCAACCTTATGCCACATCCAGCTGTCATTGTAGATAGGGTCATTCCAGGTTTCATCAGGGACCCTGAAGGAATTGTAAAGAATTTCCCTATTTTATGGTTTTGTTTTTGGAATTCCTTTTTATAGTGGGTTTGAGCTGATTCACGCTGCCATGTTTATGCCAGTCTAGACACACTTGATTCCCTTAGGGAGACATATCAATACATGGGTTTTAAGATTCTTACTAGTCAGATCTATTCCTCTGCGGGAAATATGGGGTTTTGAGTCCCTTTCACTGAGGAAGGTGTAGGTCTTGTCTATTCCACAGTTGGTTATAGAAATGGTACATGTGCTTATATCAAACTCTGGTTTTATGCATCACCCCTCCTCACCTTTCCCCTCAAGCAGGCATAAGATTGTTTTCTAAATGTGAGACTCTGTTCTCTTTCCTAACTCAGTTCATGTGTAGCCATGTTTACAGGATCTTCATAAGTGATATCTTATGATACGTTTCTATTTCTGTGTGACTTATTTCACTTGGATTCATCGTACATGAATCCACTCAGTTTGCTGCTCCTGGTCTTTTGACATTGATTTCATGGCAGAGGGATTTACCATCGTACATAAATTCCACAGATTTTTGAATCATTTTTATATTACCTGGGATATTTAAGGTGTACCCAAGTTGAGGTTCTTGTAAGCAGTGCAGCCCTAAATTTGGGGGTGGCTCTGTCTTATTGATATTCAGTTTTCCCAAGGTATATTCCCTAGACTGGATGTGCCCTTGGCTCTGTAGCTCTGTTGATTACTTCTTTAGGGAACGCAATGCACTCATCCAGTGAGGCAGTTGGCAATTTACAACCCGCCCATCAGCATAACAAGGCTCCCTGTTCTCCAGGGCCTGTCTTGCCTTTCTGGTTTTTACACATTTCGTGGATGTCCCTTTTGACCGGTGGGAAGTGATACTTCTTTGTAGTGCAGATTTGCATTGCCCGCGTGCTTGCTTGGCCAAAAAGGGCGTATGCGTTTTCTCCTGAATATATTCAGGAGAAAACGCATACGCCCTTTATGGCCAAGTACGTCATTGTCGAAGTTGTGCCCCTCTTCCTGTGCTTTAAATGTGATTCCAACGTACCTCTTGAAATCTGTTTCCTGCTATTCTGCCTCGCTTTCAAGTCCGCCTCGTTGCCTTCCCTCAACAGATTTTTGGACGATAGTTGTCCTTTATTACTCTGCCAGTTTGTGAATTGCTGTGCCCCTGAGCTCCATTTTTCAACTCGTTTTTTGGGAGCTGTACGCAAGTCCAAAATTTTGGTTCAGGACCTATACTGGTTCCCGGTGGGTGGCTGAGACTCTGGTTAATTCTTCTTCCTGCCGGGAAATTAGAGTGACATGTGCCCGTCCAAATGCCTAACAGCTACTCTCTCATTGGTTCTCCCTCTTCCCTTCCATCCTCTGCCAAATTGGCAACCTCTGCGAACCAGGAGGTTAAAGGCGTTGTCTCTCCAAGTTGGGAGATTGATAGTAAAGCAGTTGGAAAGTCAAACCGGAGCACCAGGAGAGGGACTACTCGTTGAGTTTTAGAAACCTTTTGTATTCACAGTGTGTCCATTCTCTAGGTTTCCCGTACATGTTATAGCTCAAGTAATATTCCCTTCAACATGGAGAGTAGGGACCCATGGAATGGGGGCCATGCATTTTTGCTTTAAAGGGTCTGCATTTGCTCACCCAATCTCACCAATCCTCTCAGTCCCAAGTGTCCAGCCTTATGCCACAGCCAGCTGTCATTGTAGATAGGGTCATTCCAGGTTTCATCAGAGACCCTGAAGGAAATGGAAAGAATTTCCCTGTTTTTTGGTTTTGTTTTTGAAATTCCTTTTTATAGTGGGTTTGAGCTGATTCTCGCTGCCATGTTTATGCCAGTCTAGACACACTTGATACCCTTACAGAGACATATAAATACATATGTTTTAAGATTCTTACTAGTCAGATCTATTCCTCTGCGGGAAATATGGGGTTTTGAGTCCCTTTACTGAGGAAGGTGTAGGTCTTGTCTATTACACTGTTGGTTTTAGAAGTGGTACCTGTGCTTATATCAAACTCTGGTTTTATGCATCACCCCACCTCTCCTTTCCCCTTAAGCAGGCATAAGAGTGTTTTCTAAATGTGAGACTCTGTTCTCTTTCCTAACTCAGTTCATGTGTAGCCATGTTTACATGATCTTCATAAGTGATATCTTATGATAAGTTTCTTTTTCTGTGTGACATATTTCACTTAGAATCATCGTACCTGAATCCACTCACTTTGCTGCTCCTGGTCTTATGACATTGATTTCATGGCTGAGGGATATTCCATCGTACATAAATACCACAGATTTTTGAACCATTTTTATATTTCCTGGGATATTTAAGGTGTACCCAAGTTGAGGTTCTTGTAAGCAGTGCAGACCTAAATTTGGGGGTGGCTCTGTCTTATTGATTTTCAGTTTTCCCAAGGTATATTCCCTAGACTGGAAGTGCCCTTGCCTCTGTAGCTCTGTTGTTTACTTGTTTTAGGGAACGCAATGCACTCTTCCAGTGAGGCAGTTGGATATTTACATCCCGCCCATCAGCATAACAAGGCTCCCTGTTCTCCAGGGCCTGTCTTGCCTTTCTGCTTTTTACACATTTTGTGGATGTCCCTTTTGACCGGTGGGAAGTGCTACTTCTTTGTAGTGCAGATTTGCATTGCCCGCTTTCTTGCTTGGCCAAAAAGGGTGTATGCGTTTTCTCCTGAATATATTCAGGAGAAAACGCATAAGCACTTTATGGCCAAGTGCGTCATTGTCGAAGTTGTGCCCCTCTTCCTGTGCTTTAAAGGCGATTCCAACGTACCTCTTGAAATCTGTTTCCTGCTATTCTGCCTCGCTTTCAAGTCCGCCTCGTTGCCTTCCCTCAACAGATTTTTGGACGTTAGTTGTCCTTTATTACTCTGCCATTTTGTGAATTGCTGTGCCCCTGTGCTCCATTTTTCAACTCGTTTTTTGGGAGCTGTACGCAAGTCCAAAATTTTGGTTCAGGACCTATACTGGTTCCCGGTGGGTGGCTGAGACTCTGGTTAATTCTTCTTCCTGCCGGGAAATTAGAGTGACATGTGCCCGTCCAAATGCCTAACAGCTACTCTCTCATTGGTTCTCCCTCTTCCCTTCCATCCTCTGCCAAATTGGCAACCTCTGCGAACCAGGAGGTTAAAGGGGTTGTCTCTCCAAGTTGGGAGATTGATAGTAAAGCAGTTGGAAAGTCAAACCAGAGCACCAGGAGAGGGACTACTCGTTGAGTTTTAGAAACCTTTTGTATTCACAGTGTGTCCATTCTCTAGGTTTCCCGTACATGTTATAGCTGTAGTAATATTCCCTTCAACATGGAGAGTTGGGACCCATGGAATGGGGGCCATGCATTTTTGCTTTAAAGGGTCTGCATTTGCTCACCCAATCTCACCAATCCTCTCAGTCCCAAGTGTCCAGCCTTATGCCACATCCAGCTGTCATTATAGATAGGGTGATTCCAGGTTTCATCAGAGACCCTGAAGGAAATTGAAAGAATTTCCCTGTTTTTTGGTTTTGTTTTTGAAATTCCTTTTTATAGTGGGTTTGAGCTGATTCTCGCTGCCATGTTTATGCCAGTCTAGACAAACTTGATTCCCTTACAGAGACATATCAATATATAGGTTTTAAGATTCTTTCTAGTCAGATCTATTCCTCTGTGGGAAATATGGGGTTTTGAGTCACTTTCACTGAGGAAGGTGTAGGTCTTGTCTATTCCACAGTTGGTTTTAACAAAGGTACCTGTGCTTATATCAAACTCTGGTTTTATGAATCACCCCACCTCTCCTTTCCCCTTAAGCAGGCATAAGAGTGTTTTCTAAATGTGAGACTCTGTTCTCTTTCCTAACTCAGTTCATGTGTAGCCATGTTTACAGGATCTTCATAAGTGATATCTTATGATAAGATTCTTTTTCTGTGTGACTTATTTCACTTAGAATCATCGTACCTGAATCTACTCACTCTGCTGCTCCTGGTCTTTTGACATTGATTTCATGGCTGAGGGATATTCCATCGTACATAAATACCACAGTTTTTTGAACCGTTTTTATATTTCCTGGGATATTTAAGGTGTACCCAAGTTGAGGTTCTTGTAAGCAGTGCAGCCCTAATTTTGGGGTTGGCTCTGTCTTATTGATTTTCAGTTTTCCCAAGGTATATTCCCTAGACTGGAAGTGCCCTTGGCTCTGTAGCTCTGTTGTTTACTTGTTTTAGGGAACGCAATGCACTCCTCCAGTGAGGCAGTTGGCAATTTACATCCCGCCCATCAGCATAACAAGGCTCCCTGTTCTCCAGGGCCTGTCTTGCCTTTCTGGTTTTTACACATTTCGTGGATGTCCCTTTTGACCGGTGGGAAGTGATACTTCTTTGTAGTGCAGATTTGCATTGCCCGCGTGTTTGCTTGGCCAAAAAGGGCGTATGCGTTTTCTCCTGAATATATTCAGGAGAAAACGCATACGCCCTTTATGGCCAAGTGCGTCATTGTCGAAGTTGTGCCCCTCTTCCTGTGCTTTAAAAGTGATTCCAGCGTACCTCTTGAAATCTGTTTCCTGCTATTCTGCCTCGCTTTCAAGTCCGCCTCGTTGCCTTCCCTCAACAGATTTTTGGACGATAGTTGTCCTTTATTACTCTGCCAGTTTGTGAATTGCTGTGCCCCTGAGCTCCATTTTTCAACTCGTTTTTTGGGAGCTGTACGCAAGTCCAAAATTTTGGTTCAGGACCTATACTGGTTCCCGGTGGGTGGCTGAGACTCTGGTTAATTCTTCTTCCTGCCGGGAAATTAGAGTGACATGTGCCCGTCCAAATGCCTAACAGCTACTCTCTCATTGGTTCTCCCTCTTCCCTTCCATCCTCTGCCAAATTGGCAACCTCTGCGAACCAGGAGGTTAAAGGCGTTGTCTCTCCAAGTTGGGAGATTGATAGTAAAGCAGTTGGAAAGTCAAACCGGAGCACCAGGAGAGGGACTACTCGTTGAGTTTTAGAAACCTTTTGTATTCACAGTGTGTCCATTCTCTAGGTTTCCCGTACATGTTATAGCTCTAGTAATATTCCCTTCAACATGGAGAGTAGGGACCCATGGAATGGGGGCCATGCATTTTTGCTTTAAAGGGTCTGCATTTGCTCACCCAATCTCACCAATCCTCTCAGTCCCAAGTGTCCAGCCTTATGCCACAGCCAGCTGTCATTGTAGATAGGGTAATTCCAGGTTTCATCAGAGACCCTGAAGGAAATGGAAAGAATTTCCCTGTTTTTTGGTTTTGTTTTTGAAATTCCTTTTTATAGTGGGTTAGAGCTGATTCTCGCTGCCATGTTTATGCCAGTCTAGACACACTTGATTCCCTTACAGAGACATATAAATACATATGTTTTAAGATTCTTACTAGTCAGATCTATTCCTCTGCGGGAAATATGGGGTTTTGAGTCCCTTTACTGAGGAAGGTGTAGGTCTTGTCTATTACACTGTTGGTTTTAGAAATGGTACCTGTGCTTATATCAAACTCTGGTTTTATGCATCACCCCACCTCTCCTTTCCCCTTAAGCAGGCATAAGAGTGTTTTCTAAATGTGAGACTCTGTTCTCTTTCCTAACTCAGTTCATGTGTAGCCATGTTTACATGATCTTCATAAGTGATATCTTATGATAAGTTTCTTTTTCTGTGTGACATATTTCACTTAGAATCATCGTACCTGAATCCACTCACTTTGCTGCTCCTGGTCTTATGACATTGATTTCATGGCTGAGGGATATTCCATCGTACATAAATACCACAGATTTTTGAACCATTTTTATATTTCCTGGGATATTTAAGGTGTACCCAAGTTGAGGTTCTTGTAAGCAGTGCAGACCTAAATTTGGGGGTGGCTCTGTCTTATTGATTTTCAGTTTTCCCAAGGTATATTCCCTAGACTGGAAGTGCCCTTGCCTCTGTAGCTCTGTTGTTTACTTGTTTTAGGGAACGCAATGCACTCTTCCAGTGAGGCAGTTGGATATTTACATCCCGCCCATCAGCATAACAAGGCTCCCTGTTCTCCAGGGCCTGTCTTGCCTTTCTGCTTTTTACACATTTTGTGGATGTCCCTTTTGACCGGTGGGAAGTGCTACTTCTTTGTAGTGCAGATTTGCATTGCCCGCTTTCTTGCTTGGCCAAAAAGGGTGTATGCGTTTTCTCCTGAATATATTCAGGAGAAAACGCATAAGCACTTTATGGCCAAGTGCGTCATTGTCGAAGTTGTGCCCCTCTTCCTGTGCTTTAAAGGCGATTCCAACGTACCTCTTGAAATCTGTTTCCTGCTATTCTGCCTCGCTTTCAAGTCCGCCTCGTTGCCTTCCCTCAACAGATTTTTGGACGTTAGTTTTCCTTTATTACTCTGCTATTTTGTGAATTGCTGTGCCCCTGTGCTCCATTTTTCAACTCGTTTTTTGGGAGCTGTACGCAAGTCCAAAATTTTGGTTCAGGACCTATACTGGTTCCCGGTGGGTGGCTGAGACTCTGGTTAATTCTTCTTCCTGCCGGGAAATTAGAGTGACATGTGCCCGTCCAAATGCCTAACAGCTACTCTCTCATTGGTTCTCCCTCTTCCCTTCCATCCTCTGCCAAATTGGCAACCTCTGCGAACCAGGAGGTTAAAGGGGTTGTCTCTCCAAGTTGGGAGATTGATAGTAAAGGAGTTGGAAAGTCAAACCGGAGCACCAGGAGAGGGACTACTCGTTGAGTTTTAGAAACCTTTTGTATTCACAGTGTGTCCATTCTCTAGGTTTTCCGTACATGTTATAGCTGTAATAATATTGCCTTCAACATGGAGAGTTGGGACCCATGGAATGGGGGCCATGCATTTTTGCTTTAAAGGGTCTGCATTTGCTCACCCAATCTCACCAATCCTCTCAGTCCCAAGTGTCCAGCCTTATGCCACATCCAGCTGTCATTGTAGATAGGGTCATTCCAGGTTTCATCAGAGACCCTGAAGGAAATGGAAAGAATTTCCCTGTTTTTTGGTTTTGTTTTTGAAATTCCTTTTTATAGTGGGTTTGAGCTGATTCTCGCTGCCATGATTATGCCAGTCTAGACACACTTGATTCCCTTACAGAGACATATCAATATATAGGTTTTAAGATTCTTACTAGTCAGATCTATTCCTCTGCGGGAAATATGGGGTTTTGAGTCCCTTTCACTGAGGAAGGTGTAGGTCTTGTCTATTCCACAGTTGGTTTTAGCAATGGTACCTGTGCTTATATCAAACTCTGCTTTTATGCATCACCACACCTCTCCTTTCCCCTTAAGCAGGCATAAGAGTGTTTTCTAAATGTGAGACTCCGTTCTCTTTCCTAACACAATTCATGTGTAGCCATGTTTACAGGATCTTCATAAGTGATATCTTATGAGAAGTTTCTTTTTCTGTGTGACTTATTTCACTTAGAATCATCGTACCTGAATCCACTCATTTTGCTTCTCCTGGTCTTTTGACATTGATTTCATGGCTGAGGGATATTCCATCGTACATAAATACCACAGTTTTTTGAACCGTTTTTATATTTCCTGGGATATTTAAGGTGTACCCAAGTTGAGGTTCTTGTAAGCAGTGCAGCCCTAATTTTGGGGGTGGCTCTGTCTTATTGATTTTCAGTTTTTCCAAGGTATATTCCCTAGACTGGAAGTGCCCTTGGCTCTGTAGCTCTGTTGTTTACTTGTTTTAGGGAACGCAATGCACTCCTCCAGTGAGGCAGTTGGCAATTTACATCCCGCCCATCAGCATAACAAGGCTCCCTGTTCACCAGGACCTGTCTTGCCTTTCTGGTTTTTACACATTTCGTGGATGTCCCTTTTGACCGGTCGGAAGTGATACTTCTTTGTAGTGCAGATTTGCATTGCCCGCGTGCTTGCTTGGCCAAAAAGGGCGTATGCGTTTTCTCCTGAATATATTCAGGAAAAACGCATACGCCCTTTATGGCCAAGTGCGTCATTGTCGAAGTTGTGCCCCTCTTCCTGTGCTTCAAAGGCGATTCCAACGTACATCTTGAAATCTGTTTCCTGCTATTCTGCCTCGCATTCAAGTCCGCCTCGTTGCCTTCCCTCAACAGATTTTTGGACGATAGTTGTCCTTTATTACTCTGCCAGTTTGTGAATTGCCCCTGAGCTCCATTTTTCAACTCGTTTTTTGGGAGCTGTACGCAAGTCCAAAATTTTGGTTCAGGACCTTTACTGGTTCCCGGTGGGTGGCTGAGACTCTGGTTAATTCTTCTTCCTGCCGGGAAATTAGAGTGACATGTGCCCGTCCAAATGCCTAACAGCTACTCTCTCATTGGTTCTCCCTCTTCCCTTCCATCCTCTGACAAATTGGCAACCTGTGCGATCAAGGAGGTTAAAGGGGTTGTCTCTCCAAGTTGGGAGATTGATAGTAAAGCAGTTGGAAAGTCAAACCGGAGCACCAGGAGAGGGACTACTCGTTGAGTTTTAGAAACCTTTTGTATTCACAGTGTGTCCATTCTCTAGGTTTCCCGTACATGTTATAGCTGTAGTAATATTCCCTTCAACATGGAGAGTTGGGACCCATGGAATGGGGGCCATGCATTTTTGCTTTAAAGGGTCTGCATTTGCTCACCCAATCTCACCAATCCTCTCAGTCCCAAGTGTCCAGCCTTATGCCACATCCAGCTGTCATTGTAGATAGGGTCATTCCAGGTTTCATCAGAGACCCTGAAGGAAATGGAAAGAATTTCCCTGTTTTTTGGTTTTGTTTTTGAAATTCCTTTTTATAGTGGGTTTGAGCTGATTCTCGCTGCCATGTTTATGCCAGTCTAGACACACTTGATTCCCTTACAGAGACATATCAATACATAGGTTTTAAGATTCTTACTAGTCAGATATATTCCTCTGCGGGAAATATGGGGTTTTGAGTCCCTTTCACTGAGGAAGGTGTAGGTCTTGTCTATTCCACAGTTGGTTTTAGAAATGGTACCTGTGCTTATATCCAACTCTGGTTTTATGCATCACCCCACGTCTCCTTTCCCCTTAAGCAGGCATAAGAGTCTTTTCTAAATGTGAGACTCTGTTCTCTTTCCTAACTCAGTTCATGTGTAGCCATGTTTACAGGATCTTCATAAGTGATATCTTATGATAAGTTTCTTTTTCAGTGTGACTTATTTCACTTAGAATCATCGTACCTGAATCCACTCACTTTGCTGCTCCTGGTCTTTTGACATTGTTTTCATGGCTGAGGGATATTCCATCGTATATAAATACCACACTTTTTTGAACCGTTTTTATATTTCCTGGGATATTTAAGGTGTACCCAAGTTGAGGTTCTTGTAAGCAGTGCAGCCCGAATTTTGGGGGTGGCTCTGTCTTATTGATTTTCAGTTTTCCCAAGGTATATTCCCTAGACTGGAAGTGCCCTTGGCACTGTAGCTCTGTTGTTTACTTGTTTTAGGGAACGCAATGCATTCCTCCAGTGAGGCAGTTGGCAATTTACATCCCGCCCATCAGCATAACAAGGCTCCCTGTTCACAAGGGCCTGTCTTGCCTTTCTGGTTTTACACATTTCGTGGATGTCCCTTTTGACCGGTGGGAAGTGATACTTCTTTGTAGTGCAGATTTGCATTGCCCGCGTGCTTGCTTGGCCAAAAACGGCGTATGCCTTTTCTCCTGAATATATTCAGGAGAAAACGCATACGCCCTTTATGGCCAAGTGCGTCATTCTCGAAGTTGTGCCCCTCTTCCTGTGCTTTAAAGGCGATTCCAACGTACCTCTTGAAATCTGTTTCCTGCTATTCTGCCTCGCTTTCAAGTCCGCCTCGTTGCCTTCCCTCAACAGATTTTTGGACGATAGTTGTCCTTTATTACTCTGCCAGTTTGTGAATTGCCCCTGAGCTCCATTTTTCAACTCGTTTTTTGGGAGCTGTACGCAAGTCCAAAATTTTGGTTCAGAAACTATACTGGTTCCCGGTGGGTGGCTGAGACTCAGGTTAATTCTTCTTCCTGCCGGGAAATTAGAGTGACATGTGCCCGTCCAAATGCCTAACAGCTACTCTCTCATTGGTTCTCCCTCTTCCCTTCCATCCTCTGCCAAATTGGCAACCTCTGCGAACCAGGAGGTTAAAGGGGTTGTCTCTCCAAGTTGGGAGATTGATAGTAAAGCAGTTGGAAAGTCAAACCGGAGCACCAGGAGAGGGACTACACGTTGAGTTTTAGAAACCTTTTGTATTCACAGTGTGTCCATTCTCTAGGTTTCCCGTACATGTTATAGCTGTAGTAATATTCCCTTCAACATGGAGAGTTGGGACCCATGGAATGGGGGCCATGCATTTTTGCTTTAAAGGGTCTGCATTTGCTCACCCAATCTCACCAATCCTCTCAGTCCCAAGTGTCCAGCCTTATGCCACATCCAGCTGTCATTGTAGATAGGGTCATTCCAGGTTTCATCAGAGACCCTGAAGGAAATGGAAAGAATTTCCCTGTTTTTTGGTTTTGTTTTTGCAATTCCTTTTTATAGTGGGTTTGAGCTGATCCTCGCTGCCATGTTTATGCCAGTCTAGACACACTTGATTCCCTTACAGAGACATATCAATACATAGGTTTTAAGATTCTTACTAGTCAGATCTATTCCTCTGCGGGAAATATGGGGTTTTGAGTCCCTTTCACTGAGGAAGGTGTAGGTCTTGTCTATTCCACAGTTGGTTTTAGCAATGGTACCTGTGCTTATATCAAAATCTGGTTTTATGCATCACCCCACCTCTCCTTTCCCCTTAAGCAGGCATAAGAGTGTTTTCTAAATGTGAGACTCTGTTCTCTTTCCTAACTCAGTTCATGTGTAGCCATGTTTACAGGATCTTCATAAGTGATATCTTATGATAAGTTTCTTTTTCTGTGTGACTTATTTCACTTAGAATCATCGTACCTGAATCCACTCACTTTGCTGCTCCTGGTCTTTTGACATTGATTTCATGGCTGAGGGATATTCCATCGTACATAAATAACACAGTTTTTTGAACCATTTTTATATTTCCTGGGATATTTAAGGTGTACCCAAGTTGAGGTTCTTGTAAGCAGTGTAGCCCTAATTTTGGGGGTGGCTCTGTCTTATTGATTTTCAGTTTTCCCAAGGTATATTCCCCAGACTGGAAGTGCCCTTGGCTCTGTAGCTCTGTTGTTTACTTGTTTTAGGGAACGGAATGCACTCCTCCAGTGAGGCAGTTGGCAATTTACATCCCGCCCATCAGCATAACAAGGCTCCCTGTTCTCCAGGGCCTGTCTTGCCTTTCTGGTTTTTACACATTTTGTGGATGTCCCTTTTGACCGGTGGGAAGTGATACTTCTTTGTAGTGCAGATTTGCATTGCCCGCGTGCTTGCTTGGCCAAAAAGGGCGTATGCGTTTTCTCCTGAATATATTCAGGAGAAAACGCATACGCCCTTTTTGGCCAAGTGCGTCATTGTCGAAGTTGTGCCCCTCTTCCTGTGCTTTAAAGGCGATTCCAACGTACTTCTTGAAATCTGTTTCCTGCTATTCTGCCTCGCTTTCAAGTCCGCCTCGTTGCCTTCCCTCAACAGATTTTTGGACGATAGTTGTCCTTTATTACTCTGCCAGTTTGTGAATTGCTGTGCCCATCAGCTCCATTTTTCAACTCGTTTTTTGTGAGCTGTACACAAGTCCAAAATTTTGGTTCAGGACCTATGCTGGTTCCCGGTGGGTGGCTGAGACTCTGGTTAATTCTTCTTCCTGCCGGTAAATTAGAGTGACATGAGCCTGTCCAAATGCCTGACAGCTACTCTCTCATTGGTTCTCCCTCTTCCCTTCCATCCTCTGCCAAATTGGCAACCTCTGCAAACCAGGAGGTTAAAGGGGTTGTCTCTCCAAGTTGGGAGATTGATAGTAAAGCAGTTGGAAAGTCAAACCGGAGCACCAGGAGAGGGACTACTCGTTGAGTTTTAGAAACCTTTTGTTTTCACAGTGTGTCCATTCTCTAGGTTTCCCGTACATGTTATAGCTGTAGTAATATTCCCTACAACCTGGAGAGTTGGGACCCATGGAATGGGGGCCATGCATTTTTGCTTTAAAGGGTCTGCATTTGCTCACCCAATCTCACCAATCCTCTCAGTCCCAAGTGTCCAGCCTTATGCCACATCCAGCTGTCATTGTAGATAGGGTCATTCCAGGTTTCATCAGAGACCCTGAAGGAAATGGAATGAATTTCCCTGTTTTTTCGTTTTGTTTTTGAAATTCCTTTTTATAGTGGGTTTGAGCTCATTCACGCTGCCATGTTTATGCCAGTCTAGACACACTTGATTCCCTTACAGAGACATATCAATATATAGGTTTTAAGATTCTTACTAGTCAGATCTATTCCACTGCGGGAAATATGGGGTTTTGAGTCCCTTTCACTGAGGAAGGTGTAGGTCTTGTCTATTCCACAGTTGGTTTTAGCAATGGTACCTGTGCTTATATCAAACTCTGGTTTTATGCATCACCCCACCTCTCCTTTCCCCTTAAGCAGGCATAAGAGTGTTTTCTAAATGTGAGACTCTGTTCTCTTTCCTAACTCAGTTCATGTGTAGCCATGTTTACAGGATCTTCATAAGTGATATCTTATGATAAGTTTCTTTTTCTGTGTGACTTATTTCACTTAGAATCATCGTACCTGAATCCACTCACTGTGCTGCTCCTGGTCTTTTGACATTGTTTTCATGGCTGAGGGATATTCCATCGTATATAAATACCACAGTTTTTTGAACCGTTTTTATATTTCCTGGGATATTTAAGGTGTACCCAAGTTGAGGTTCTTGTAAGCAGTGCAGCCCTAATTTTGGGGGTGGCTCTGTCTTATTGATTTTCAGTTTTCCCAAGGTATATTCCCTAGACTGGAAGTGCCCTTGGCTCTGTAGCTCTGTTGTTTACTTGTTTTAGGGAACGCAATGCACTCCTCCAGTGAGGCAGTTGTCAATTTACATCCCGCCCATCAGCATAACAAGGCTCCCTGTTCTCCAGGGCCTGTCTTGCCTTTCTGGTTTTTACACATTTCGTGGATGTCCCTTTTGACCGGTGGGAAGTGATACTTCATTGTAGTGCAGATTTGCATTGCCCGCGTGCTTGCTTGGCAAAAAAGGGCTTATGCATTTTCTCCTGAATATATTCAGGAGAAAACGCATACGCCCTTTATGGCCAAGTGCGTCATTGTCGAAGTTGTGCCCCTCTTCATGTGCTTTAAAGGCGATTCCAACGTACCTCTTGAAATCTGTTTCCTGCTATTCTGCCTCGCTTTCAAGTCCGCCTCGTTGCCTTCCCTCAACAGATTTTTGGACGATAGTTGTCCTTTATTACTCTGCCAGTTTGTGAATTGCCCCTGAGCTCCATTTGTCAACTCGTTTTTTGTGAGCTGTACGCAAGTCCAAAATTTTGGTTCAGGACCTATACTGGTTCCCTGTGGGTGGCTGAGACTCTGGTTAATTCTTCTTCCTGCCGGGAAATTAGAGTGACATGTGCCCGTCCAAATGCCTAACAGCTACTCTCTCATTGGTTCTCCCTCTTCCCTTCCATCCTCTGCCAAATTGGCAACCTCTGCGAACCAGGAGGTTAAAGGGGTTGTCTCTCCAAGTTGGGAGATTGATAGTAAAGCAGTTGGAAAGTCAAACCGGAGCACCAGGAGAGGGACTACTCTTTGAGTTTTAGATACCTTTTGTATTCACAGTGTGTCCATTCTCTAGGTTTCCCGTACATGTTATAGCTGTAGTAATATTCCCTTCAACATGGAGAGTTGGGACCCATGGAATGGGGGCCATGCATTTTTGCTTTAAAGGGTCTGCATTTGTTCACCCAATCTCACCAATCCTCTCAGTCCCAAGTGTCCAGCCTTATGCCACATCCAGCTGTCATTGTAGATAGGGTATTTCCAGGTTTCATCAGAGACCCTGAAGGAAATGGAAAGAATTTCCCTGTTTTTTGGTTTTGTTTTTGAAATTCCTTTTTATAGTGGGTTTGAGCTGATCCTCGCTGCCATATTTATGCCAGTCTAGACACACTTGATTCCCTTACAGAGACTTATCAATACATAGGTTTTAAGATTCTTACTAGTCAGATCTATTCCTGTGCGGGAAATATGGGGTTTTGAGTCCCTTTCACTGAGGAAGGTGTAGGTCTTGTCTATTCCACAGTTGGTTTTAGCAATGGTACCTGTGCTTATATCAAACTCTGGTTTTATGAATCACCCCACCTCTCCTTTCCCCTTAAGCAGGCATAAGAGTGTTTTCTAAATGTGAGACTCTGTTCTCTTTCCTAACTCAGTTCATGTGTAGCCATGTTTACAGGATCTTCATAAGTGATATCTTATGATAAGTTTCTTTTTCTGTGTGACTTATTTCACTTAGAATCATCGTACCTGAATCCACTCACTTTGCTGCTCCTGGTCTTTTGACATTGATTTCATGGCTGAGGGATATTCCATCGTACATAAATACCACAGATTTTTGAACCGTTTTTATATTTCCTGGGATATTTAAGGTGTACCCAAGTTGAGGTTCTTGTAAGCAGTGCAGCCCTAATTTTGGGGGTGGCTCTGTCTTATTGATTTTCAGTTTTCCCAAGGTATATTCCCTAGACTGGAAGTGCCCTTGGCTCTGTAGCTCTGTTGTTTACTTGTTTTAGGGAACGCAATGCACTGCTCCAGTGAGGCAGTTGGCAATTTACATCCCGCCCATCAGCATAACAAGGCTCCCTGTTCACCAGGGCCTGTCTTGCCTTTCTGGTTTTTACACATTTCGTGGATGTCCATTTTGACCGGTGGGAAGTGATACTTCTTTGTAGTGCAGATTTGCATTGCCCGCGTGCTTGCTTGGCCAAAAAGGGCGTATGCATTTTCTCCTGAATATATTCAGGAGAAAACGCATACGCCCTTTATGGACAAGTGCGTCATTGTCGAAGTTGTGCCCCTCTTCCTGTGCTTTAAAGGCGATTCCAACGTACCTCTTGAAATCTGTTTCCTGCTATTCTGCCTCGATTTCAAGTCCGCCTCGTTGCCTTCCCTCAACAGATTTTTGGACGATAGTTGTCCTTTATTACTCTGCCAGTTTGTGAATTGCTGTGCCTCTGAGCTCCATTTTTCAACTCGTTTTTTGGGAGGTGTACGCAAGTCCAAAATTTTGGTTCAGGACCTATACTGGTTCCCGGTGGGTGGCTGAGACTCTGGTTAATTCTTCTTCCTGCCGGGAAATTAGAGTGACATGTGCCCGTCCAAATGCCTAACAGCTACTCTCTCATTGGTTCTCCCTCTTCCCTTCCATCCTCTGCCAAATTGGCAACCTCTGCGAACCAGGAGGTTAAAGGGGTTGTCTCTCCAAGTTGGGAGATTGATAGTAAAGCAGTTGGAAAGTCAAACCGGAGCACCAGGAGAGGGACTACTCGTTGAGTTTTAGAAACCTTTTGTATTCACAGTGTGTCCATTCTCTAGGTTTCCCGTACACGTTATAGCTGTAGTAATATTCCCTTCAACATGGAGAGTTGGGACCCATGGAATGGGGGCCATGCATTTTTGCTTTAAAGGGTCTGCATTTGCTCACCCAATCTCACCAATCCTCTCAGTCCCAAGTGTCCAGCCTTATGCCACATCCAGCTGTCATTATAGATAGGGTCATTCCAGGTTTCATCAGAGACCCTGAAGGAAATGGAAAGAATTTCCCTGTTTTTTGGTTTTGTTTTTGAAATTCCTTTTTAGTGTGGTTTTGAGCTGATTCTCGCTGCCATGTTTATGCCAGTCTAGACACACTTGATTCCCTTACAGAGACATATCAATATATAGGTTTTAAGATTCTTTCTAGTCAGATCTATTCCTCTGTGGGAAATATGGGGTTTTGAGTCCCTTTCACTGAGGAAGGTGTATCTCTTGTCTATTCCACAGTTGGTTTTAGCAATTGTACCTGTGCTTATATCAAACTCTGGTTTTATGCATCACCCCACCTCTCCTTTCCCCTTAAGCAGGCATAAGAGTGTTTTCTAAATGTGAGATTCTGTTCTCTTTCCTAACTCAGTTCATGTGTAGCCATGTTTTCAGGATCTTCATAAGTGATATCTTATGATAAGTTTCTTGTTCTGTGTGACTTATTTCACTTAGAATCATCGTACCTGAATCCACTCACTTTGCTGCTCCTGGTCTTTTGACATTGATTTCATGGCGCAGGGATATTCCATCGTACATAAATACCACAGTTTTTTGAACCATTTTTATATTTCCTGGGATATTTAAGGTGTACACAAGTTGAGGTTCTTGTAAGCAGTGCAGCCCTAAATTTGGGGGTGGATCTGTCTTATTGATTTTCAGTTTTCCCAAGGTATATTCCCTAGACTGGAAGTGCCCTTGGCTCTGTAGCTCTGTTGTTTACTTGTTTTAGGGAACGCAATGCACTCCTCCAGTGAGGCAGTTGGCAATTTACATCCCGCTCATCAGCATAACAAGGCTCCGTGTTCTCCAGGGCCTGTCTTGCCTTTCTGGTTTTTACACATTTCGTGGATGTCCCTTTTGACCGGTGGGAAGTGATACTTCTTTGTAGTGCAGATTTGCATTGCCCGCGTGCTTGCTTGGCCAAAAAGGGCGTATGCGTTTTCTCCTGAATATATTCAGGAGAAAACACATACGCCCTTTATGGCCAACTGCGTCATTGTCGAAGTTGTGCCCCTCTTCCTGTGCTTTAAAGGCGATTCCAACGTACCTCTTGAAATCTGTTTCCTGCTATTCTGCTTCGCTTTCAAGTCCGCCTCGTTGCCTTCACTCAACAGATTATTGGACGATAGTTGTCCTTTATTACTCTGCCAGTTTGTGAATTGCTGTGCCCCTGAGCTCCATTTTTCAACTCATTTTTGTGAGCTGTACGCAAGTCCAAAATTTTGGTTCAGGACCTATACTGGTTCCCGGTGGGTGACTGAGACTCTGGTTAATTCTTCTTCCTGCCGGGAAATTAGAGTGACATGTGCTCATCCAAATGCCTAACAGCTACTCTCTCATTGGTTCTCCCTCTTCCCTTCCATCCTCTGCCAAATTGGCAACCTCTGCGAGCCAGGAGGTTAAAGGGGTTGTCTCTCCAAGTTGGGAGATTGATAGTAAAGCAGTTGGAAAGTCAAACCGGAGCACCAGGAGAGGGACTACTCGTTGAGTTTTAGAAACCTTTTGTATTCACAGTGTGTCCATTCTCTAGGTTTCCCGTACATGTTATAGCTGTAGTAATATTCCCTTCAACATGGAGAGTTTGGACCCATGGAATGGGGGCCATGCATTTTTGCTTTAAAGGGTCTGCATTTGCTCACCCAATCTCACCAATCCTCTCAGTCCCAAGTGTCCAGCCTTATGCCACATCCAGCTGTCATTGTAGATAGGGTCATTCCAGGTTTCATCAGAGACCCTGAAGGAAATGGAAAGAATTTCCCTGTTTTTTGGTTTTGTTTTTGCAATTCCTTTTAATAGTGGGTTTGAGCTGATTCTAGCTGCCATGTTTATGCCAGTCTAGACACACTTGTTTCCCTTACAGAGACATATCAATACATAGGTTTTAAGATTCTTACTAGTCAGATCTATTCCTCTGCGAGAAATATGGGGTTTTGAGTCCCTTTCACTGAGGAAGGTGTAGGTCTTGTCTATTCCACAGTTGGTTTTAGAAATGGTACCTGTGCTTATATCCAACTCTGGTTTTATGCATCACCCCACGTCTCCTTTCCCCTTAAGCAGGCATAAGAGTCTTTTCTAAATGTGAGACTCTGTTCTCTTTCCTAACTCAGTTCATGTGTAACCATGTTTACAGGATCTTCATAAGTGGTATCTTATGATAAGTTTCTATTTCTGTGTGACTTATTTCACTTGGAATCATCGTACATGAATCCACTCTGTTTGCTGCTCCTGGTCTTATGACATTGATTTCATGGCTGAGGGATATT
Source organism: Mesoplodon bidens (assembly GCF_964165515.1). Taxonomy (NCBI): domain Eukaryota; kingdom Metazoa; phylum Chordata; class Mammalia; order Artiodactyla; family Ziphiidae; genus Mesoplodon; species Mesoplodon bidens. Next base: position 802,224 of record NW_027671190.1, read on the forward strand.
CCATCGTACATAAATACCACAGTTTTTTGAACCGTTTTTATATTTCCTGGGATATTTAAGGTGTACCCAAGTTGAGGTTCTTGTAAGCAGTGCAGCCCTAATTTTGGGGGTGGATCTGTCTTATTGATTTTCAGTTTTCCCAAGGTATATTCCCTAGACTGGAAGTGCCCTTGGCTCTGTAGCTCTGTTGTTTACTTGTTTTAGGGAACGCAATGCACTCCTCCAGTGAGGCAGTTGGCAATTTACATCCCGCCCATCAGCATAACAAGGCTCCCTGTTCTCCAGGGCCTGTCTTGCCTTTCTGGTTTTTACACATTTTGTGGATGTCCCTTTTGACCGGTGGGAAGTGATACTTCTTTGTAGTGCAGATTTGAATTACCCGCGTGCTTGTTTGGCCAAAAAGGGCGTATGCGTTTTCTCCTGAATATATTCAGGAGAAAACGCATACGCACTTTATGGCCAAGTGCGTCATTGTCGAAGTTGTGCCCCTCTTCCTGTGCTTTAAAGGCGATTCCAACGTACCTCTTGAAATCTGTTTCCTGCTATTCTGCCTCGCTTTCAAGTCCACCTCGTTGCCTTCCCTCAACAGATTTTTGGACGTTAGTTGTCCTTTATTACTCTGCCAGTTTGTGAATTGCTGTGCCCCTGAGCTCCATTTTTCAACTCGTTTTTTGGGAGCTGTACGCAAGTCCAAAATTTTGGTTCAGGACCTATACTGGTTCCCGGTGGGTGGCTGAGACTCTGGTTAATTCTTCTTCCTGCCGGGAAATTAGAGTGACATGTGCCCGTCCAAATGCCTAACAGCTACTCTCTCATTGGTTCTCCCTCTTCCCTTCCATCCTCTGCCAAATTGGCAACCTCTGCGAACCAGGAGGTTAAAGGGGTTGTCTCTCCAAGTTGGGAGATTGATAGTAAAGCAGTTGGAAAGTCAAACCGGAGCACCAGGAGTGGGACTACTCGTTGAGTTTTAGAAACCTTTTGTATTCACAGTGTGTCCATTCTCTAGGTTTCCCGTACACGTTATAGCTGTAGTAATATTCCCTTCAACATGGAGAGTTGGGACCCATGGAATGGGGGCCATGCATTTTTGCTTTAAAGGGTCTGCATTTGCTCACCCAATCTCAGCAATCCTCTCAGTCCCAAGTGTCCAGCCTTATGCCACATCCAGCTGTCATTATAGATAGGGTCATTCCAGGTTTCATCAGAGAACCTGAAGGAAATGGAAAGAATTTCCCTGTTTTTTGGTTTTGTTTTTGAAATTCCTTTTTAGTGTGGGTTTGAGCTGATTCTCGCTGCCATGTTCATGCCAGTCTAGACACACTTGATTCCCTTACAGTGACATATCAATATATAGGTTTTAAGATTCTTTCTAGTCAGATCTATTCCTCTGTGGGAAATATGGGGTTTTGAGTCCCTTTCACTGAGGAAGGTGTAGGTCTTGTCTATTCCACAGTTGGTTTTAGCAATTGTACCTGTGCTTATATCAAACTCTGGTTTTATGCATCACCCCACCTCTCCTTTCCCCTTAAGCAGGCATAAGAGTGTTTTCTAAATGTGAGATTCCGTTCTCTTTCCTAACTCAGTTCATGTGTAGCCATGTTTTCAGGATCTTCATAAGTGATATCTTATAATAAGTTTCTTTTTCTGTGTGACTTATTTCACTTAGAATCATCGTACATGAATCCACTCACTTTGCTGCTCCTGGTCTTTTGACATTGATTTCATGGCTGAGGGATATTCCATCGTACATAAATACCACAGTTTTTTGAACCGATTTTATATTTCCTGGGATATTTAAGGTGTACCCAAGTTGAGGTTCTTGTAAGCAGTGCAGCCCTAATTTTGGGGGTGGCTCTGTGTTATTGATTTTCAGTTTTCCCAAGGTATATTCCCTATACTGGAAGTGCCCTTGTCTCTGTAGCTCTGTTGTTTACTTGTTTTAGGGAACACAATGCACTCCTCCAGTGAGGCAGTTGGCAATTTACATCCCGCCCATCAGCATAACAAGGCTCCCTGTTCTCCAGGGCCTGTCTTGCCTTTCTGGTTTTTACACATTTCGTGGATATCCCTTTTGACCGGTGGGAAGTGATACTTCTTTGTAGTGCAGATTTGCATTGCCCGCGTGCTTACTTGGCCAAAAAGGGCGTATGCGTTTTCTCCTGAATATATTCAGGAGAAAACGCATACGCCCTTTATGGCCAACTGCGTCATTGTCGAAGTTGTGCCCCTCTTCCTGTGCTTTAAAGGCGATTCCAACGTACCTCTTGAAATCTGTTTCCTGCTATTCTGCTTCGATTTCAAGTCCGCCTCGTTGCCTTCCCTCAACAGATTATTGGACGATAGTTGTCCTTTATTACTCTGCCAGTTTGTGAATTGCTGTGCCCCTGAGCTCCATTTTTCAACTCATTTTTGTGAGCTGTACGCAAGTCCAAAATTTTGGTTCAGGACCTATACTGGTTCCCGGTGGGTGACTGAGACTCTGGTTAATTCTTCTTCCTGCCGGGAAATTAGAGTGACATGTGCCCGTCCAAATGCCTAACAGCTACTCTCTCATTGGTTCTCCCTCTTCCCTTCCATCCTCTGCCAAATTGGCAACCTCTGCGAACCAGCAGGTTAAAGGGGTAGTCTCTCCAATTTGGGAGATTGATAGTAAAGCAGTTGGAAAGTCAAACCGGAGCACCAGGAGAGGGACTACTCGTTGAGTTTTAGAAACCTTTTGTATTCACAGTGTGTCCATTCTCTAGGTTTCCCGTACATGTTATAGCTGTAGTAATATTCCCTTCAACATGGAGAGTTGGGACCCATGGAATGGGGGCCATGCATTTTTGCTTTAAAGGGTCTGCATTTGCTCACCCAATCTCACCAATCCTCTCAGTCCCAAGTGTCCAGCCTTATGCCACATCCAGCTGTCATTGTAGATAGGGTCATTCCAGGTTTCATCAGAGACCCTGAAGGAAATGGAAAGAATTTCCCTGTTTTTCGGTTTGGCTTTTGAAATTCCTTTTTATAGTGGGTTTGAGCTGATTCTCGCTGCCATGTTTATGCCAGTCTAGACACACTTGATTCCCTTACAGAGACATATCAATACTTAGGTTTTAATATTCTTACTAGTCAGATCTATTCCTCTGGGGGAAATATGGGGTTTTGAGTCCCTTTCACTGAGGAAGGTGTAGGTCTTGTCTATTCCACAGTTGGTTTTAGCAATGGTACCTGTGCTTATATCAAACTCTGGTTTTATGCATCACCCCACCTCTCCTTTCCCCTTAAGCAGGCATAAGAGTGTTTTCTAAATGTGAGACTCTGTTCTCTTTCCTAACTCAGTTCATGTGTAACCATGTTTACAGGATCTTCATAAGTGGTATCTTATGATAAGTTTCTATTTCTGTGTGACTTATTTCACTTGGAATCATCGTACATGTATCCACTCAGTTTGCTGCTCCTGGTCTTATGACATTGATTTCATGGCTGAGGGATATTCCATCGTACATAAATACCACAGTTTTTTGAACCATTTTTATATTTCCTGGGATATTTAAGGTGTACCGAAGTTGAGGTTCTTGTAAGCAGTGCAGCCCTAATTTTGGGGGTGGCTCTGTCTTATTGATTTTCAGTTTTCCCAAGGTATATTCCCTAGACTGGAAGTGCCCTTGGCTCTGTAGCTCAGTTGTTTCCTTGTTTTAGGGAACGGAATGCATTCCTCCAGTGAGGCAGTTGGCAATTTACATCCCGCCCATCAGCATAACAAGGCTCCCTGTTCTCCAGGGCCTGTCTTGCCTTTCTGGTTTTTACACATTTTGTGGATGTCCCATTTGACCGGTGGGAAGTGATACTTCTTTGTAGTGCAGATTTGCATTGCCCGCGTGCTTGCTTGGCCAAAAAGGGCGTATGCGTTTTCTCCTGAATATATTCAGGAGAAAACGCATATGCACTTTATGGCAAAGTGCGTCATTGTCGAAGTTGTGCCCCTCTTCCTGTGCTTTAAAGGCGATTCCAACGTACCTCTTGAAATCTGTTTCCTGCTATTCTGCCTCGCTTTCAAGTCCGCCTTGTTGCCATCCCTCAACAGATTTTTGGACGATAGTTGTCCTTTATTACTCTGCCAGTTTGTGAATTGCTGTGCCCCTGAGCTCCATTTTTCAACTCGTTTTTTGGGAGCTGTACGCAAGTCCAAAATTTTGGTTCAGGACCTATACTGGTTCCCGGTGGGTGGCTGAGACTCTGGTTAATTCTTCTTCCTGCCGGGAAATTAGAGTGACATGTGCCCGTCCAAATGCCTAACAGCTACTCTCTCATTGGTTCTCCCTCTTCCCTTCCATCCTCTGCCAAATTGGCAACCTCTGCGAACCAGGAGGTTAAAGGGTTTGTCTCTCCAAGTTGGGAGATTGATAGTAAAGCAGTTGGAAAGTCAAACCGGAGCACCAGGAGAGGGACTACTCGTTGAGTTTTAGAAACCTTTTGTATTCACAATGTGTCCATTCTCTAGGTTTCCCGTACATGTTATAGCTGTAGTAATATTCCCTTCAACATGGAGAGTTTGGACCCATGGAATGGGGGCCATGCATTTTTGCTTTAAAGGGTCTGCATTTGCTCACCCAATCTCACCAATCCTCTCAGTCCCAAGTGTCCAGCCTTATGCCACATCCAGCTGTCATTGTAGATAGGGTCATTCCAGGTTTCATCAGAGACCCTGAAGGAAATGGAAAGAATTTCCCTGTTTTTTGGTTTTGTTTTTGAAATTCCTTTTTATAGTGGGTTTGAGCTGATTCTCGCTGCCATGTTTATGCCAGTCTAGACACACTTGATTCCCTTACAGAGACATATCAATACATAGGTTTTAAGATTCTTACTAGTCAGATCTATTCCTCTGCGGGAAATATGGGGTTTTGAGTCCCTTTCACTGAGGAAGGTGTAGGTCTTGTCTATTCCACAGTTGGTTTTAGAAATGGTACCTGTGCTTATATCCAACTCTGGTTTTATGCATCACCCCACGTCTCCTTTCCCCTTAAGCAGGCATAAGAGTCTTTTCAAATGTGAGACTCTGTTCTCTTTCCTAACTCAGTTCATGTGTAGCCATGTTTACAGGATCTTCATAAGTGATATCTTATGAGAAGTTTCTTTTTCTGTGTGACTTATTTCACTTAGAATCATCGTACCTGAATCCACTCACTTTGTTGCTCCTGGTCTTATGACATTGATTTCATGGCTGAGGGATATTCCATCGTACATAAATACCACAGTTTTTTGAACCGTTTTTATATTTCCTGGGATATTTAAGGTGTACCCAAGTTGAGGTTCTTGTAAGCAGTGCAGCCCTAATTTTGGGGGTGGATTTGTCTTATTGATTTTCAGTTTTCCCAAGGTATATTCCCTAGACTGGTAGTGCCCTTGGCTCTGTAGCTCTGTTGTTTAATTGTTTTAGGGAACGCAATGCACTCCTCCAGTGAGGCAGTTGGCAATTTACATCCCGCCCATCAGCATAACAAGGCTCCATGTTCTCCAGGGCCTGTCTTGCCTTTCTGGTTTTTAAACATTTCGTGGATGTCCCATTTGACCGGTGGGAAGTGATACTTCTTTGTAGTGCAGATTTGCATTGCCCGCGTGCTTGCTTGGCCAAAAAGGGCGTATGCGTTTTCTCCTGAATATATTCAGGAGAAAACGCATACGCCCTTTATGGACAAGTGTGTCATTGTCGAAGTTGTGCCCCTCTTCCTGTGCTTTAAAGGCGATGCCAACGTACCTCTTGAAATCTGTTTCCTGCTATTCTGCCTCGCATTCAAGTCCGCCTCGTTGCCTTCCCTCAGATTTTTGGACGATAGTTGTCCTTTATTACTCTGCCAGTTTGTGAATTGCTGTGCCCCTGAGCTCCATTTTTCAACTCATTTTTTGTGAGCTGTACGCAAGTCCAAAATTTTGGTTCAGGACCTATACTGGTTCCCGGTGGGTGACTGAGACTCTGGTTAATTCTTCTTCCTGCCGGGAAATTAGAGTGACATGTGCCCGTCCAAATGCCTAACAGCTACTCTCTCATTGGTTCTCCCTCTTCCCTTCCATCCTCTGCCAAATTGGCAACCTCTGCGAACCAGGAGGTTAAAGGGGTTGTCTCTCCAAGTTGGGAGATTGATAGTAAAGCAGTTGGAAAGTCAAACCGGAGCACCAGGAGAGGGACTACTCGTTGAGTTTTAGAAACCTTTTGTATTCACAGTGTGTCCATTCTCTAGGTTTCCCGTACATGTTATAGCTCTAGTAATATTCCCTTCAACATGGAGAGTTGGGACCCATGGAATGGGGGCCATGCATTTTTGCTTTAAAGGGTCTGCATTTGCTCACCCAATCTCACCAATCCTCTCAGTCCCAAGTGTCCAGCCTTATGCCACATCCAGCTATCATTGTAGACAGGGTCATTCCAGGTTTCATCAGAGACCCTGAAGGAAATGGAAAGAATTTCCCTGTTTTTTGGTTTTGTTTTTGAAATTCCTTTTTATAGTGGGTTTGAGCTGATTCTCGCTGCCATGTTTATGCCAGTCTAGACACACTTGAATCCCTTACAGAGACATATCAATATATAGGTTTTAAGATTCTTACTAGTCAGATCTATTCCTCTGCGGGAAATATGGGGTTTTGAGTCCCTTTCACTGAGGAAGGTGTAGGTCTTGTCTATTCCACAGTTGGTTTTAGCAATGGTACCTGTGCTTATATCAAACTCTGGTTTTATGCATCACCCCACGTCTCCTTTCCCCTTAAGCAGGCATAAGTGTGTTTTCTAAATGTGAGACTCTGTTCTCTTTCCTAACTCAGTTCATGTGTAGCCATGTTTACAGGATCTTCATAAGTGATATCTTATGATAAGTTTCTTTTTCTGTGTGACTTATTTCACTTAGAATCATCGTACATGAATCCACTCACTGTGCTGCTCCTGGTCTTTTGGCATTGATTTCATGGCTGAGGGATATTCCATCGTACATAAATACCACAGTTTTTTGAACCGTTTTTATATTTCCTGGGATATTTAAGGTGTACCCAAGTTGAGGTTCTTGTAAGCTGTGCAGCCCTAAATTTGCGGGTGGCTCTGTCTTATTGATTTTCAGTTTTCCCAAGCTATATTCCCTAGACTGGAAGTGCCCTTCGCTCTGTAGCTCTGTTGTTTACTTGTTTTAGGGAACGCAATGCACTCCTCCAGTGAGGCAGTTGGCAATTTACATCTCGCCCATCAGCATAACAAGGCTCCCTGTTCTCCAGGGCCTGTCTTGCCTTTCTGGTTTTTACACATTTCGTGGATGTCCCTTTTGACCGGTGGGAAGTGATACTTCTTTGTAGTGCAGATTTGCATTGCCCGCGTGCTTGCTTGGCCAAAAAGGGCGTAAGCGTTTTCTCCTGAATATATTCAGGAGAAAACGCATACGCCCTTTTTGGCCAAGTGCGTCATTGTCGAAGTTGTGCCCCTCTTCCTGTGCTTTAAAGGCGATTCCAACGTACCTCTTGAAATCTGTTTCCTGCTATTCTGCCTCGCTTTCAAGTCCGCCTCGCTGCCTTCCCTCAACAGATTTTTGGACGATAGTTCTCCTTTATTACTCTGCCAGTTTGTGAATTGCTGTGCCCCTGAGCTCCATTATTCAACTCGTTTTTTGGGAGCTGTACGCAAGTCCAAAATTTTGGTTCAGGACCTATACTGGTTCCCGGTGGGTGGCTGAGACTCTGGTTAATTCTTGTTCCTGCCGGGAAATTAGAGTGACATGTGCCCGTCCAAATGCCTAACAGCTACTCTCTCATTGGTTCTCCCTCTTCCCTTCCATCCTCTGCCAAATTGGCAACCTCTGAGAACCAGGAGGTTAAAGGGGTTGTCTCTCCAAGTTGGGAGATTGATAGTAAAGCAGTTGGAAAGTCAAACCGGAGCACCAGGAGAGGGACTACTCGTTGAGTTTTAGAGACCTTTTGTATTCACAGTGTGTCCATTCTCTAGGTTTCCCGTACATGTTATAGCTGTAGTAATATTCCCTTCAACATGGAGAGTTGGGACCCATGGAATGGGGGCCATGCATTTTTGCTTTAAAGGGTCTGCATTTGCTCACCCAATCTCACCAATCCTCTCAGTCCCAGGTGTCCAGCCTTATGCCACATCCAGCTGTCATTGTAGATAGGGTCATTCCAGGTTTCATCAGAGACCCTGAAGGAAATGGAAAGAATTTCCCTGTTTTTTGGTTTTGTTTTTGAAATTCCTTTTTATAGTGGGTTTGAGCTGATTCTCGCTGCCATGTTTATGCCAGCCTAGACACACTTGATTCCCTTACAGAGACATATCAATATATAGGTTTTAAGATTCTTGCTAGTCAGATCTATTCCTCTGCGGGAAATATGGGGTTTTGAGTCCCTTTCACTGAGGAAGGTGTAGGTCTTGTCTATTCCACAGCTGGTTTTAGCAATGGTACCTGTGCTTATATCAAACTCTCCTTTTATGCATCACCCCACGTCTCCTTTCCCCTTAAGCAGGCATAAGAGTGTTTTCTAAATGTGAGACTCTGTTCTCTTTCCTAACTCAGTTCATGTGTAGCCATGTTTACAGGATCTTCATAAGTGATATCTTATGATAAGTTTCTTTTTCTGTGTGACTTATTTCACTTAGAATCATCGTACCTGAATCCACTCACTTTGCTGCTCCTGGTCTTTTGACATTGATTTCATGGCTGAGGGATATTCCATCGTACATAAATACCACAGATTTTTGAACCGTTTTTATATTTCCTGGGATATTTAAGGTGTACCCAAGTTGAGGTTCTTATAAGCAGTGCAGCCCTAATTTTGGGGGTGGCTCTGTCTTATTGATTTTCAGTTTTCCCAAGGTATATTCCCTAGACTGGAAGTGCCCTTGGCTCTGTAGCTCTGTTGTTTACTTGTTTTAGGGAACACAATGCACTCCTCCAGTGAGGCAGTTGGCAATTTACATCTCGCCCATCAGCATAACAAGGCTCCCTGTTCTCCAGGGCCTGTCTTGCGTTTCTGGTTTTTACACATTTCGTGGATGTCCCTTTTGACCGGTGGGAAGTGATACTTCTGTGTAGTGCAGATTTGCATTGCCCGCGTGCTTGCTTGGCCAAAAAGGGCGTATGCGTTTTCTCCTGAATATATTCAGGAGAAAACGCATACGCCCTTTTTGGCCAAGTGCGTCATTGTCGAAGTTGTGCCCCTCTTCCTGTGCTTTAAAGGCGATTCCAACGTACCTCTTGAAATCTGTTTCCTGCTATTCTGCCTCGCTTTCAAGTCCGCCTCGTTGCCTTCCCTCAACAGATTTTTGGACGATAGTTGTCCTTTATTACTCTGGCAGTTTGTGAATTGCTGTGCCCCTGAGCTCCATTTTTCAACTCATTTTTTGTGAGCTGTACGCAAGTCCAAAATTTTGGTTCAGGACCTATACTGGTTCCCGGTAGGTGACTGAGACTCTGGTTAATTCTTCTTCCTGCCGGGAAATTAGAGTGACATGTGCCCGTCCAAATGCCTAACAGCTACTCTCTCATTGGTTCTCCCTCTTCCCTTCCATCCTCTGCCAAATTGGCAACCTCTGCGAACCAGGAGGTTAAAGGGGTTGTCTCTCCAAGTTGGGAGATTGATAGTAAAGCAGTTGGAAAGTCAAACCGCAGCACCAGGAGAGGGACTACTCGTTGAGTTTTAGAAACCTTTTGTATTCACAGTGTGTCCATTCTCTAGGTTTCCCGTACATGTTATAGCTGTAATAATATTCCCTTCAACATGGAGAGTTGGGACCCATGGAATGGGGGCCATGCATTTTTGTTTTAAAGGGTCTGCATTTGCTCACCCAATCTCACCAATCCTCTCAGTCCCAAGTGTCCAGCCTTATGCCACATCCAGCTGTCATTGTAGATAGGGTCATTCCAGGTTTCATCAGAGAACCTGAAGGAAATGGAAAGAATTTCCCTGTTTTTTGGTTTTGTTTTTGAAATTCATTTTTATAGTGGGTTTGAGTTGATTCTCGCTGCCATGTTTATGCCAGTCTAGACACACTTGATTCCCTTACAGAGACATATCAATATATAGGTTTTAAGATTCTTACTAGTCAGATCTATTCCTCTGCGGGAAATATGGGGTTTTGAGTCCCTTTCACTGAGGAAGGTGTAGGTCTTGTCTATTCCACAGTTGGTTTTAGCAATGGTACCTGTGCTTATATCAAACTCTGCTTTTATGCATCACCCCACCTCTCCTTTCCCCTTAAGCAGGCATAAGTGTGTTTTCTAAATGTGAGACTCTGTTCTCTTTCCTAACTCAGTTCATGTGTAGCCATGTTTACAGGATCTTCATAAGTGATATCTTATGATAAGTTTCTTTTTCTGTGTGACTTATTTCACTTAGAATCATCGTACCTGAATCCACTCATTTTGCTGCTCCTGGTCCTTTGACATTGATTTCATGGCTGAGGGATATTCCATCGTACATAAATACCACAGTTTTTTGAACCGTTTTTATATTTCCTGGGATATTTAAGGTGTACCCAAGTTGAGGTTCTTGTAAGCAGTGCAGCCCTAATTTTGGGGGTGGCTCTGTCTTATTGATTTTCAGTTTTTCCAAGGTATATTCCCTAGACTGGAAGTGCCCTTGGCTCTGTAGATCTGTTGTTTACTTGTTTTAGGGAACGCAATGCACTCCTCCAGTGAGGCAGTTGGCTATTTACATCCAGCCCATCAGCATAACAAGGCTCCCTATTCACCAGGGCCTGTCTTGCCTTTCTGGTTTTTACACATTTCGTGGATGTCCCTTTTGACCGGTCGGAAGTGATACTTCTTTGTAGTGCAGATTTGCATTGCCCGCGTGCTTGCTTGGCCAAAAAGGGCGTATGCGTTTTCTCCTGAATATATTCAGGAGAAAACGCATACGCCCTTTATGGCCAAGTGCGTCATTGTCGAAGTTGTGCCCCTCTTCCTGTGCTTTAAAGGCGATTCCAACGTACCTCTTGAAATCTGTTTCCTGCTATTCTGCCTCGCTTTCAAGTCCGCCTCGTTGCCTTCCCTCAACAGATTTTTGGACGATAGTTGTCCTTTATTACTCTGCCAGTTTGTGAATTGCCCCTGAGCTCCATTATTCCACTCGTTTTTTGGGAGCTGTACGCAAGTCCAAAATTTTGGTTCAGAACCTATACTGGTTCCGGGTGGGTGGCTGAGACTCTGGTTAATTCTTCTTCCTGCCGGGAAATTAGAGTGACATGTGCCCGTCCAAATGCCTAACAGCTACTCTCTCATTGGATCTCCCTCTTCCCTTCCATCCTCTGCCATATTGGCAACCTCTGCGAACCAGAAGGTTAAAGGGGTTGTCTCTCCAAGTTGGGAGATTCATAGTAAAGAGGTTGGAAAGTCAAACCGGAGCACCAGGAGAGGGACTACTCATTGAGTTTTAGAAACCTTTTGTATTCACAGTGTGTCCATTCTCTAGGTTTCCCGTACATGTTATAGCTGTAGTAATATTCCCTTCAACATGGAGAGTTGGGACCCATGGAATTGGGGCCATGCATTTTTGCTTTAAAGGGTCTGCATTTGCTCACCCAATCTCACCAATCCTCTCAGTCCCAAGTGTCCAGCCTTATGCCACATCCAGCTGTCATTGTAGATAGGGTCATTCCAGGTTTCATCAGAGACCCTGAAGGAAATGGAAAGAATTTCCCTGTTTTTTGGTTTTTTATTTTTTATTTTTTATTTTTTTGCTGTACGCGGGCCTCTCACTGCTGTGGCCTCTCCCGTTGCGGAGCACAGGCTCCGGACACACAGGCTCCGCGGCCATGGCTCGCGGGCCCAGCCGCTGCGCGGCATGTGGGATCTTCCGGGATAGGGGCACGAACCTGTGTCCCCTGCATCGGCAGGTGGACTCTCAACCACTGCGCCACCAGGGAAGCCCAGGTTTTGTTTTTGAAATTCCTTTTTATAGTGGGTTTGAGCTGATTCTCGCTGCCATGTTTATGCCAGTCTAGACACACTTGATTCCCTTACAGAGACATATCAATACATAGGTTTTAAGATTCTTACTAGTCAGATCTATTCCTCTGCGGGAAATATGGTGTTTTGAGTCCCTTTCACTGAGGAAGGTGTAGGTCTTGTCTATTCCACAGTTGGTTTTAGCAATGGTACCTGTGCTTATATCAAACTCTGGTTTTATGCATCACCCCACCTCTCCTTTCCCCTTAAGCAGGCATAAGAGTGTTTTCTAAATGTGAGACTCTGTTCTCTTTCCTAACTCAGTTCATGTGTAGCCATGTTTACAGGATCTTCATAAGTGATATCTTATGATGTTTCTTTTTCTCTGTGACTTATTTCACTTAGAATCTTCGTCCCTGAATCCACTCACTTTGCTGCTCCTGGTCTTTTGACATTGATTTCATGGCTGAGGGATATTCCGTCGTATATAAATACCAGTTTTTTGAACCGTTTTTATATTTCCTGGGATATTTAAGGTGTACCCAAGTTGAGGTTCTTGTAAGCAGTGCAGCCCTAATTTTGGGGGTGGCTCTGTCTTATTGATTTTCAGTTTTCCCAAGGTATATTCCCTAGACTGGAAGTGCCCTTGGCTCTGTAGCTCTGTTGTTTACTTGTTTTAGGGAACGCAATGCACTCCTCCAGTGAGGCAGTTGTCAATTTACATCCCGCCCATCAGCATAACAAGGCTCCCTGTTCTCCAGGGCCTGTCTTGCCTTTCTGGTTTTTACACATTTGTGGATGTCCCTTTTGACCGGTGGGAAGTGATACTTCTTTGTAGTGCAGATTTGCATTGCCCGCTTGCTTGCTTGGCCAAAAACGGCGTATGCCTTTTCTCCTGAATGTATTCAGGAGAAATCGCATACGCCCTTTTTGGCCAAGTGCGTCACTGTCGAAGTTCTGCCCCTCTTCCTGTGCTTTAACGGCGATTCCAACGTACCTCTTGAAATCTGTTTCCTGCTATTCTGCCTCGCTTTCAAGTCCGCCTCGTTGCCTTCCCTCAACAGATTTTTGGACGATAGTTGTCCTTTATTACTCTGCCTGTTTGTGATTTCCTGTGCCCCTGAGCTCCATTTTTCAACTCGTTTTTTGTGAGCTGTACGCAAGTCCAAAATTTTGGTTCAGGACCTATACTTGTTCCCGGTGGGTGGCTGAGACTCTGGTTAATTCTTCTTCCTGCCGGTAAATTAGAGTGACATGTGCCCGTCCAAATGCCTAACAGCTACTCTCTCATTGGTTCTCCCTCTTCCCTTCCATCCTCTGCCAAATTGGCAACATGTGCGAACCTGGATGTTAAAGGGGTTGTCTCTCCAAGTTGGGAGATTGATAGTAAAGCAGTTGGAAAGTCAAACCGGAGCACCAGGAGAGGGACTACTCGTTGAGTTTTAGAAACCTTTTGTATTCACAGTGTGTCCATTCTCTAGGTTTCCCGTACATGTTATAGCTGTAGTAATATTCCCTTCAACATGGAGAGTTGGGACACATGGAATGGGGGCCATGCATTTTTGCTTTGAAGGGTCTGCATTTGCTCACCCAATCTCACCAATCCTCTCAGTCCCAAGTGTCCAGCCTTATGCCACATCCAGCTATCATTGTAGACAGGGTCACTCCAGGTTTCATCAGAGACCCTGAAGGAAATGGAAAGAATTTCCCTGTTTTTTGGTTTTGTTTTTGAAATTCCTTTTTATAGTGGGTTTGAGCTGATTCTCGCTGCCATGTTTCTGCCAGTCTAGACACACTTGATTCCCTTACAGAGACATATCAATACATAGGTTTTAAGTTTCTTACTAGTCAGATCTATTCCTCTGCGGGAAATATGGGGTTTTGAGTCCCTTTCACTGAGGAAGGTGTAGGTCTTGTCTATTCCACAGTTGGTTTTAGCAATGGTACCTGTGCTTATATCAAACTCTGCTTTTATGCATCACCCCACCTCTCCTTTCCCCTTAAGCAGGCATAAGTGTGTTTTCTAAATGTGAGACTCTGTTCTCTTTCCTAACTCAGCACATGTGTAGCCATGTTTACAGGATCTTCATAAGTGATATCTTATGATAAGTTTCTTTTTCTGTGTGACTTATTTCACTTAGAATCATCGTACCTGAATCCACTCATTTTGCTGCTCCTGGTCCTTTGACATTGATTTCATGGCTGAGGGATATTCCATCGTACATAAATACCACAGTTTTTTGAACCGTTTTTATATTTCCTGGGATATTTAAGGTGTACCCAAGTTGAGGTTCTTGTAAGCAGTGCAGCCCTAATTTTGGGGGTGGCTCTGTCTTATTGATTTTCAGTTTTTCCAAGGTATATTCCCTAGACTGGAAGTGCCCTTGGCTCTGTAGCTCTGTTGTTTACTTGTTTTAGGGAATGCAATGCACTCCTCCAGTGAGGCAGTTGGCAATTTACATCCCGCCCATCAGCATAACAAGGCTCCCTGTTCACCAGGGCCTGTCTTGCCTTTCTGGTTTTTACACATTTCGTGGATGTCCCTTTTGACCGGTCGGAAGTGATACTTCTTTGTAGTGCAGATTTGCATTGCCCGCGTGCTTGCTTGGCCAAAAAGGGCGTATGCGTTTTCTCCTGAATATATTCAGGAGAAAACGCATACGCCCTTTATGGCCAAGTGCGTCATTGTCGAAGTTGTGCCCCTCTTCCTGTGCTTTAAAGGCGATTCCAACGTACCTCTTGAAATCTGTTTCCTGCTATTCTGCCTCGCTTTCAAGTCCGCCTCGTTGCCTTCCCTCAACAGATTTTTGGACGATAGTTGTCCTTTATTACTCTGCCAGTTTGTGAATTGCCCCTGAGCTCCATTATTCAACTCGTTTTTTGGGAGCTGTACGCAAGTCCAAAATTTTGGTTCAGAACATTTACTGGTTCCCGGTGGGTGGCTGAGACTCTGGTTAATTCTTCTTCCTGCCGGGAAATTAGAGTGACATGTGCCCGTCCAAATGCCTAACAGCTACTCTCTCATTGGTTCTCCCTCTTCCCTTCCATCCTCTGCCAAATTGGCAACCTCTGCGAACCAGGAGGTTAAAGGGGTTGTCTCTCCAAGTTGGGAGATTCATAGTAAAGCAGTTGGAAAGTCAAACCGGAGCACCAGGAGAGGGACTACTCATTGAGTTTTAGAAACCTTTTGTATTCAAAGTGTGTCCATTCTCTAGGTTTCCCGTACATGTTATAGCTGTAGTAATATTCCCTTCAACATGGAGAGTTGGGACCCATGGAATTGGGGCCATGCATTTTAGCTTTAAAGGGTCTGCATTTGCTCACCCAATCTCAGCAATCCTCTCAGTCCCAAGTGTCCAGCCTTATGCCACATCCAGCTGTCATTGTAGATAGGGTCATTCCAGGTTTCATCAGAGACCCTGAAGGAAATGGAAAGAATTTCCCTGTTTTTTGGTTTTGTTTTTGAAATTCTTTTTTATAGTGGGTTTGAGCTGATTCTCGCTGCCATGTTTATGCCAGTCTAGACACACTTGATTCCCTTACAGAGACATATCAATACATAGGTTTTAAGATTCTTACTAGTCAGATCTATTCCTCTGCGGGAAATATGGTGTTTTGAGTCCCTTTCACTGAGGAAGGTGTAGGTCTTGTCTATTCCACAGTTGGTTTTAGCAATGGTACCTGTGCTTATATCAAACTCTGGTTTTATGCATCACCCCACCTCTCCTTTCCCCTTAAGCAGGCATAAGAGTGTTTTCTAAATGTCAGACTCTGTTCTCTTTCCTAACTCAGTTCATGTGTAGCTATGTTTACAGGATCTTCATAAGTGATATCTTATGATAAGTTTCTTTTTCTGTGTGACTTATTTCACTTAGAATCATCGTACCTGAATCCACTCACTTTGCTGCTCCTGGTCTTTTGACATTGATTTCGTGGCTGAGGGATATTCCATCGTACATAAATACCACAGTTTTTTGAACCGTTTTTATATTTCCTGGGATATTTAAGGTGTACCCAAGTTGAGGTTCATGTAAGCAGTGCAGCCCTAACTTTGGGGGTGGCTCTGTCTTATTGATTTTCAGTTTTCCCAAGGTATATTCCCTAGACTGGAAGTGCCCTTGGCTCTGTAGCTCTGTTGTTTACTTGTTTTAGGGAATGCAATGCACTCCTCCAGTGAGGCAGTTGGCAATTTATATCTCGCCCATCAGCATAACAAGGCTCCCTGTTCTCCAGGGCCTGTCTTGCCTTTCTGGTTTTTACACATTTCGTGGATGTCCCTTTTGACCGGTGGGAAGTGATACTTCTTTGTAGTGCAGATTTGCATTGCCCACGTGCTTACTTGGCCATAAAGGGCGTATGCGTTTTCTCCTGAATATATTCAGGAGAAAACGCATACGCCCTTTATGGCCAAGTGCGTCATTGTCGAAGTTGTGCCCCTCTTCCTGTGCTTTAAAGGCGATTCCATCGTACCTCTTGAAATCTGTTTCCTGCTATTCTGCCTCGCTTTCAAGTCTGCCTCCTTGCCTTCCCTCAACAGGTTTTTGGACGATAGTTGTCCTTTATTACTCTGCCAGTTTGTGAATTGCTGTGCCCCTGAGCTCCATTTTTCAACTCGTTTTTTGGGAGCTGTACCCAAGTCCAAAATATTGGTTCAGGACCTATACTTGTTCCCGGTGGGTGGCTGAGACTCTGGTTAATTCTTCTTCCTGCTTGGAAATTAGAGTGACCTGTGCCCGTCCAAATGCCTAACAGCTACTCTCTCATTGGTTCTCCCTCTTCCCTTCCATCCTCTGCCAAATTGGCAACCTTTGCGAATGAGGAGGTTAAAGGGGTTGTCTCTCCAAGTTGGGAGATTGATAGTAAAGCAGTTGGAAAGTCAAACCGGAGCACCAGGTGAGGGACTACTCGTTGAGTTTTAGAAACCTTTTGTATTCACAGTGTGTCCATTCTCTAGGTTTCCCGTACATGTTATAGCTGTAGTAATATTCCCTTCAACATGGAGAGTTGGGACCCATGGAATGGGGGCCATGCATTTTTGCTTTAAAGGGTCTGCATTTGCTCACGCAATCTCACCAATCCTCTCAGTCCCAAGTGTCCAGCCTTATGCCACATCCAGCTGTCATTGTAGATACGTCATTCCAGGTTTCATCAGAGACACTGAAGGAAATGGAAAGAATTTCCCTGTTTTTTGGTTTTGTTTTTGCAATTCCTTTTTATAGTGGGTTAGAGCTGATTCTCGCTGCCATGTTTATGCCAGTCTAGACACACTTGATTCCCTTACAGAGACATATCAATATATAGGTTTTATGATTCTTACTAGTCAGATCTATTCCTCTGCGGGAAATATGGGGTTTTGAGTCCCTTTCACTGAGGAAGTTGTAGGTCTTGTCTATTCCACAGTTGGTTTTAGCAATGGTACTTGTGCTTATATCAAACTCTGGTTTTATGCATCACCCCACCTCTCCTTTCCCATTAAGCAGGCATAAGAGTGTTTTCTAAATGTGAGACTCTGTTCTCTCTCCTAACTCAGTTCATGTGTAGCCATGTTTACAGGATCTTCATAAGTGATATCTTATGATAAGTTTCTTTTTCTGTGTGACTTATTTCACTTAGAATCATCGTACCTGAATCCACTCACTTTGCTGCTCCTGGTCTTTTGACATTGTTTTCATGGCTGAGGGATATTCCATCGTATATAAATACCACAGTTTTTTGAACCGTTTTTATATTTCCTGGGATATTTAAGGTGTACCCAAGTTGAGGTTCTTGTAAGCAGTGCAGCCCTAATTTTGGGGGTGGCTCTGTCTTATTGATTTTCAGTTTTCCCAAGTTATATTCCCTAGACTGGAAGTGCCCTTGGCTCTGTAGCTCTGTTGTTTACTTGTTTTAGGGAACGCAATGCACTCCTCCAGTGAGGCAGTTGGCAATTTACATCCCGCCCATCAGCATAACAAGGCTCCCTGTTCTCCAGGGCCTGTCTTGCCTTTCTGGTTTTTACACATTTCGTGGATGTCCCTTTTGACCGGTGGGAAGTGATACTTCTTTGTAGTGCAGATTTGCATTGCCCGCGTGCTTGCTTGGCCAAAAAGGGCGTATGCGTTTTCTCCTGAATATATTCAGGAGAAAACGCATATGCACTTTATGGCCAAGTGCGTCATTGTCGAAGTTGTGCCCCTCTTCCTGTGCTTTAAAGGCGATTCCAACGTACCTCTTGAAATCTGTTTCCTGCTATTCTGCCTCGCTTTCAAGTCCGCCTCGTTGCCTTCCCTCAACAGATTTTTGGACGATAGTTGTCCTTTATTACTCTGCCAGTTTGTGAATTGCTGTGCCCCGGAGCTCCATTTTTCAACTCATTTTTTGGGAGCTGTACGCAAGTCCAAAATTTTGGTTCAGGACCTATACTGGTTCCCGGTGGGTGACTGAGGCTCTGGTTAATTCTTCCTCCTGCCGAGAAATTAGAGTGACATGTGACCGTCCAAAAGCCTAACAGCTACTCTCTCATTGGTTCTCCCTCTTCCCTTCCATCCTCTGCCAAATTGGCAACCTCTGCGAACCAGGAGGTTAAAGGGGTTGTCTCTCCAAGTTGGGAGATTGATAGTAAAGCAGTTGGAAAGTCAAACTGGAGCACCAGGAGAGGGACTACTCGTTGAGTTTTAGAAACCATTTGTATTCACAGTGTGTCCATTCTCTAGGTTTCCCGTACATGTTATAGCTGTAGTAATATTCCCTTCAACATGGAGAGTTGGGACCCATGGAATGGGGGCCATGCATTTTTGCTTTAAAGGGTCTGCATTTGCTCACCCAATCTCACCAATCCTCTCAGTCCCAAGTGTCCAGCCTTATGCCACATCCAGCTGTCATTGTAGATAGGGTCATTCCAGGGTTCATCAGAGACCCTGAAGGAAATGGAAAGAATTTCCCGGTTTTTTGGTTTTGTTTTTGAAATTCCTTTTTATAGTGGGTTTGAGCTGATTCTCGCTGCCATGATTATGCCAGTCTAGACACACTTGATTCCCTTACAGAGACATATCAATACATAGGTTTTAAGATTCTTACTAGTCAGATCTATTCCTCTGCGGGAAATATGGTGTTTTGAGTCCCTTTCACTGAGGAAGGTGTAGGTCTTGTCTATTACACAGTTGGTTTTAGCAATGGTACCTGTGCTTATATCAAACTCTGGTTTTATGCATCACCCCACCTCTCCTTTCCCCTTAAGCAGCCATAAGAGTGTTTTCTAAATGTGAGACTACGTTCTCTTTCCTAACTCAGTTCATGTGTAGCCATGTTTACAGGATCTTCATAAGTGATATCTTATGATAAGTTTCTTTTTCTGTGTGACTTATTTCACTTAGAATCATAGTACCTGAATCCACTCACTTTGCTGCTCCTGGTCTTTTGACATTGATTTCATGGCTGAGGGATATTCCATCGTACATAAATACCACAGTTTTTTGAACCGTTTTTATATTTCCTGGGATATTTAAGGTGTACCCAAGTTGAGGTTCTTGTAAGCAGTGCAGCCCTAATTTTGGGGGTGGCTCTGTCTTATTGATTTTCAGTTTTCCCAAGGTATATTCCCTAGACTGGAAGTGCCCTTGGCTCTGTAGCTCTGTTGTTTACTTGTTTTAGGGAACGCAATGCACTCCTCCAGTGAGGCAGTTGTCAATTTACATCCCGCCCATCAGCATAACAAGGCTCCCTGTTCTCCAGGGCCTGTCTTGCCTTTCTGGTTTTTACACATTTGTGGATGTCCCTTTTGACCGGTGGGAAGTGATACTTCTTTGTAGTGCAGATTTGCATTGCCCGCTTGCTTGCTTGGCCAAAAACGGCGTATGCCTTTTCTCCTGAATGTATTCAGGAGAAAACGCATACGCCCTTTTTGGCCAAGTGCGTCACTGTCGAAGTTGTGCCCCTCTTCCTGTGCTTTAACGGCGATTCCAACGTACCTCTTGAAATCTGTTTCCTGCTATTCTGCCTCGCTTTCAAGTCCGCCTCGTTGCCTTCCCTCAACAGATTTTTGGACGATAGTTGTCCTTTATTACTCTGCCTGTTTGTGATTTCCTGTGCCCCTGAGCTCCATTTTTCAACTCGTTTTTTGTGAGCTGTACGCAAGTCCAAAATTTTGGTTCAGGACCTATACTTGTTCCCGGTGGGTGGCTGAGACTCTGGTTAATTCTTCTTCCTGCCGGGAAATTAGAGTGACATGTGCCCGTCCAAATGCCTAACAGCTACTCTCTCATTGGTTCTCCCTCTTCCCTTCCATCCTCTGCCAAATTGGCAACATGTGCGAACCTGGATGTTAAAGGGGTTGTCTCTCCAAGTTGGGAGATTGATAGTAAAGCAGTTGGAAAGTCAAACCGGAGCACCAGGAGAGGGACTACTCGTTGAGTTTTAGAAACCTTTTGTATTCACAGTGTGTCCATTCTCTAGGTTTCCCGTACATGTTATAGCTGTAGTAATATTCCCTACAACCTGGAGAGTTGGGACCCATGGAATGGGGGCCATGCATTTTTGCTTTAAAAGTTCTGCATTTGCTCACCCAATCTCACCAATCCTCTCAGTCCCAAGTGTCCAGCCTTATGCCACATCCAGCTGTCATTGTAGATAGGGTCATTCCAGGTTTCATCAGAGACCCTGAAGGAAATGGAAAGAATTTCCCTATTTTTTGGTTTTGTTTTTGAAATTCCTTTTTATAGTGGGTTTGAGCTGATTCACGCTGCCATGTTTATGCCAGTCTAGACACACTTGATTCCCTTACAGAGACATATCAATATATAGGTTTTAAGATTCTTACTAGTCAGATCTATTCCTCTGCGGGAAATATGGGGTTTTGAGTCCCTTTCACTGAGGAAGGTGTAGGTCTTGTCTATTCCACAGTTGGTTTTAGCAATGGTACCTGTGCTTATATCAAACTCTGGTTTTATGCATCACCCCACCTCTCCTTTCCCCTTAAGCAGGCATAAGAGTGTTTTCTAAATGTGAGACTCTGTTCTCTTTCCTAACTCAGTTCATGTGTAGCCATGTTTACAGGATCTTCATAAGTGATATCTTATGATAAGTTTCTTTTTCTGTGTGACATATTTCACTTAGAATCATCGTACCTGAATCCACTCACTTTGCTGCTCCTGGTCTTTTGACATTGATTTCATGGCTGAGGGATATTCCACCGTGCATAAATACCACAGTTTTTTGAACCGTTTTTATATTTCCTGGGATATTTAAGGTGTACCCAAGTTGAGGTTCTTGTAAGCAGTGCAGCCCTAATTTGGGGGGTGGCTCTGTCTTATTGATTTTCAGTTTTCCAAAGGTATATTCCCTAGACTGGAATTGCCCTTGGCTCTGTAGCTCTGTTGTTTACTTGTTTTAGGGAACGCAATGCACTCCTCCAGTGAGGCAGTTCGCAATTTACATCCCGCCCATCAGCATAACAAGGCTCCCTGTTCTCCAGGGCCTGTCTTGCCTTTCTGGTTTTTACACATTTTGTGGATGTCCCTTTTGACCGGTGGGAAGTGATACTTCTTTGTAGTGCAGATTTGCATTGCCCGCGTGCTTGCTTGGCCAAAAAGGGCGTATGCATTTTCTCCTGAATATATTCAGGAAAAAACGCATACGCCCTTTATGGCCAAGTGTGTCATTGTCGATGTTGTGCCCCTCTTCCTGTGCTTTAAAGGCGATTCCATCGTACCTCTTGAAATCTGTTTCCTGCTATTCTGCCTCGCTTTCAAGTCCGCCTCGTTGCCTTCCCTCAACAGATTTTTGGACGATAGTTGTCCTTTATTACTCTGCCAGTTTGTGAATTGCTGTGCCCCTGAGCTCCATTTTTCAACTCGTTTTTTGGGAGCTGTACGCAAGTCCAAAATTTTGGTTCAGGACCTATACTGGTTCCCGGTGGGTGGCTGAGACTCTGGTTAATTCTTCTTCCTGCCGGGAAATTAGAGTGACATGTGCCCGTCCAAATGCCTAACAGCTACTCTCTCATTGGTTCTCCCTCTTCCCTTCCATCCTCTGCCAAATTGGCAACCTCTGCGAACCAGGAGGTTAAAGGAGTTGTCTCTCCAAGTTGGGAGATTGATAGTAAAGCAGTTGGAAAGTCAAACCGGAGCACCAGGAGAGGGACTACTCGTTGAGTTTTAGAAACCTTTTGTATTCACAGTGTGTCCATTCTCTAGGTTTCCCGTACATGTTATAGCTGTAGTAATATTCCCTTCAACATGGAGAGTTGGGACCCATGGAATGGGGGCCATGCATTTTTGCTTTAAAGGATCTGCATTTGCTCACCCAATCTCACCGATCCTCTCAGTCCCAAGTGTCCAGCCTTATGCCACATCCAGCTGTTATTGTAGATAGGGTCATTCCAGGTTTCATCAGAGACCCTGAAGGAAATGGAAAGAATTTCCCTGTTTTTTGGTTTTGTTTTTGCAATTCATTTTAATAGTGGGTTTGAGCTGATTCTCGCTGCCATGTTTATGCCAGTCTAGACACACTTGATTCCCTTACAGAGACATATCAATACATAGGTTTTATGATTCTTACTAGTCAGATCTCTTCCTCTGCGGGAAATATGGTGTTTTGAGTCCCTTTCACTGAGGAAGGTGTAGGTGTTGTCTATTCCACAGTTGGTTTTAGCAATGGTACCTGTGCTTATATCAAACTCTGGTTTTATGCATCACCCCACCTCTCCTTTCCCCTTAAGCAGGCATAAGAGTGTTTTCTAAATGTGAGACTCTGTTCTCTTTCCTAACTCAGTTCATGTGTAGCCATGTTTACAGGATCTTCATAAGTGATATCTTATGATGTTTCTTTTTCTCTGTGACTTATTTCACTTAGAATCTTCGTCCCTGAATCCACTCACTTTGCTGCTCCTGGTCTTTTGACATTGATTTCATGGCTGAGGGATATTCCGTCGTATATAAATACCACAGTTTTTTGAACCGTTTTTATATTTCCTGGGATATTTAAGGTGTACCCAAGTTGAGGTTCTTGTAAGCAGTGCAGCCCTAATTTTGGGGGTGGCTCTGTCTTATTGATTTTCAGTTTTCCCAAGGTATATTCCCTAGACTGGAAGTGCCCTTGGCTCTGTAGCTCTGTTGTTTACTTGTTTTAGGGAACGCAATGCACTCCTCCAGTGAGGCAGTTGGCAATTTACATCTCGCCCATCAGCATAACAAGGCTCCCTGTTCTCCAGGGCCTGTCTTGCCTTTCTGGTTTTTACACATTTCGTGGATGTCCCTTTTGACCGGTGGGAAGTGATACTTCTTTGTAGTGCAGATTTGCATTGCCCGTGTGCTTGCTTGGCCATAAAGGGTGTATGCGTTTTCTCCTGAATATATTCAGGAGAAAACGCATACGCCCTTTTTGGCCAAGTGCGTCATTGTCGAAGTTGTGCCCCTCTTCCTGTGCTTTAAAGGCGATTCCATCGTACCTCTTGAAATCTGTTTCCTGCTATTCTGCCTCGCTTTCAAGTCCACCTCCTTGCCTTCCCTCAACAGATTTTAGGACGATAGTTGTCCTTTATTACTCTGTCAGTTTGTGAATTGCTGTGCCCCTGAGCTCCATTTTTCAACTCGTTTTTTGGGAGCTGTACGCAAGTCCAAAATTTTGGTTCAGGTCCTATACTGGTTCCCGGTGGGTGGCTGAGACTCTGGTTAATTCTTCTTCCTGCCGGGCAATTAGAGTGACATGTGCCCGTCCAAATGCCTAACAGCTACTCTCTCATTGGTTCTCCCTGTTCCCTTCCATCCTCTGCCAAATTGGCAACCTCTGCGAACCAGGAGGTTAAAGGGGTTGTCTCTCCAAGTTGGGAGATTGATAGTAAAGCAGTTGGAAAGTCAAACCGGAGCACCAGGAGAGGGACTACTCGTTGAGTTTTAGAAACCTTTTGTATTCACAGTGTGTCCATTCTCTAGGTTTCCCGTACATGTTATAGCTGTAGTAATATTCCCTTCAACATGGAGAGTTGGGACCCATGGAATGGGGGCCATGCATTTTTGCTTTAAAGGGTCTGCATTTGCTCACCCAATCTCAGCAATCCTCTCAGTCCCAAGTGTCCAGCCTTATGCCACATCCACCTGTCATTGTAGACAGGGTCATTTCAGGTTTCATCAGAGACCCTGAAGGAAATGGAAAGAATTTCCCTGTTTTTTGGTTTTGTTTTTGAATTTCCTTTTTATAGTGGGTTTGAGCTGATTCTCGCTGCCATGTTTATGCCAGTCTAGACACACTTGATTCCCTTACAGAGACATATCAATATATAGGTTTTAAGATTCTTACTAGTCAGATCTATTGCTCTGCGGGAAATATGGGGTTTTGAGTCCCTTTCACTGAGGAAGGTGTAGGTCTTGTCTATTCCACAGTTGGTTTTAGCAATGGTACCTGTGCTTATATCAAACTCTGGTTTTATGCATCACCCCACCTCTCCTTTCCCCTTAAGCAGGCATAAGAGTGTTTTCTAAATGTGAGACTCTGTTCTCTTTCCTAACTCAGTTCATGTGTAGCCATGTTTAGAAGATCTTCATAAGTGATATCTTATGATAAGTTTCTTTTTCTGTGTGACTTATTTCACTTAGAATCATCGTACCTGAATCCACTCACTTTGCTGCTCCTGGTCTTTTGACATTGATTTCATGGCTGAGGGATATTCCGTCTTATATAAATACCACAGTTTATTGAACCGTTTTTATATTACCTGGGATATTTAAGGTGTACCCAAGTTGAGGTTCTTGTAAGCAGTGCAGCCCTAAATTTGGGGGTGGCTCTGTCTTATTGATTTTCAGTTTTCCCAAGGTATATTCCCTAGACTGGAAGTGCCCTTGGCTCTGTAGCTCTGTTGTTTAATTGTTTTAGAAACGCAATGCACTCCTCCAGTGAGGCAGTTGGCAATTTACATCCCGCCCATCAGCATAACAAGGCTCCCTGTTCTCCAGGGCCTGTCTTGCCTTTCTGGTTTTTACACATTTTGTGGATGTCCCTTTTGACCGGTGGGAAGTGATACTACTTTGTAGTTCAGATATGCATTGCCCGCGTGCTTGCTTGTCCAAAAAGGCGTATGCGTTTTCTCCTGAATATATTCAGGAGAAAACGCATACGCCCTTTTTGGCAAAGTGCGTCATTGTCGAAGTTTTGCCCCTCTTCCTGTGCTTTAAAGGCGATTCCAACGTACCTCTTGAAATCTGTTTCCTGCTATTCTGCCTCGCTTTCAAGTCCGCCTCGTTGCCTTCCCTCAACAGATTTTTGGACGACAGTTGTCCTTTATTACTCTGCCAGTTTGTGAATTGCTGTGCCCCTGAGCTCCATTTTTAACTCTTTTTTTGTGAGCTGTACGCAAGTCCAAAATTTTGGTTCAGGACCTATACTGGTTCCCGGTGGGTGGCTGAGACTCTGGTTAATTCTTCTTCCTGTCAGGAAATTAGAGTGACATGTGCCCGTCCAAATGCCTAACAGCTACTCTGTCATTGGTTCTCCCTTTTCCATTCCATCCTCTGCCAAATTGGCAACCTCTGCGAACCAGGAGGTTAAAGGGGTTGTCTCTCCAAGTTGGGAGGTAGATAGTAAAGCAGTTGGAAAGTCAAACCGGAGCACCAGGAGAGGGACTACTCGTTGAGTTTTAGAAACCTTTTGTATTCACAGTGTATCCATTTTCTACGTTTCCCGTACATGTTATAGCTGTAGTAAAATTCCCTTCAACCTGGAGAGTTGGGAGCCATTGAATGGAGGCCATGCATTTTTGCTTTAAAGGGTCTGCATTTGCTCACCCAATCTCACCAATCCTCTCAGTCCCAAGTGTCCAGCCTTATGCCACATCCAGCTGTCATTATAGATAGGGTCATTCCAGGTTTCATCAGAGGCCCTGAAGGAAATGTAAAGAATTTCCCTGTTTTTTGGTTTTGTTTTTGAAATTCCTTTTTATAGTGGGTTTGAGCTGATTCTCGCTGCCATATTTATGCCTGTCTAGTCACACTTGATTCCCTTACAGAGACATATCAATATATAGGTTTTAAGATTCTTACTAGTCAGATCTATTCCTCTGCGGGAAATATGGCGTTTTGAGTCCCTTTCACTGAGGAAGGTGTAGGTCTTGTCTATTCCACAGTTGGTTTTATAAATGGTACCTGTGCTTATATCAAACTCTGGTTTTATGCATCACACCACCTCTCCTTTCCCCTTAAGCAGGCATAAGAGTGTTTTCTAAATGTGAGACTCTGTTCTGTTTCCTAACTCAGTTCATGTGTAGCCATGTTTACAGGATCTTCATAAGTGATATCTTATGATAAGTTTCTTTTTCTGTGTGACTTATTTCACTTAGAATCATCGTACCTGAATCCACTCACTTTGCTGCTCCTGGTCTTTTGACATTGATTTCATGGCTGAAGGATATACCATCGTACATAAATACCACAGTTTTTTGAAGCATTTTTATATTTCCTGGGATATTTAAGGTGTACCCAGGTTGAGGTTCTTGTAAGCAGTGCAACCTTAAATTTGGGGGGGCTCTGTCTTATTGATTTTCGGTTTTCCCAAGGTATATTGCCTAGACTGGAAATGCCCTTGGCTTTCTAGCTCTGTTGTTTACTTGTTTTAGGGAACGCAATGCACCCCTCAAGTGAGGCAGTTGGCAATTTACATCCTGCCCATCAGCATGACAAGGCTCCCTCTTCTCCAGGGCCTGTCTTGCCTTTCTGGTTTTTACACATTTGTGGATGTCCCTTTTGACCGGTGGGAAGTGATACTTCTTTGTACTGCCGATTTGCATTGCCCGCTTGCTTGCTTGGCCCGAAAGGGCATATGCGTTTTCTCCTGAATATATTCAGGAGAAAATGCATATGCACTTTTTGGCCAAGTGCGTCATTGTCGAAGTTGTGCCCCTCTTCCTGTGCTTTAAAGGCGATTCCAACGTACCTCTTGAAATCTGTTTCCTGCTATTCTGCCTCGCTTTCAAGTCCCCCTCGTTGCCTTCCGTCAACAGATTTTTGGACGATAGTTGTCCTTTATTACTCTGCCAGTTTGTGAATTGCTGTGCCCCTGAGCCATTTTTCAACTCATTTTTTATGAGCTGTACGCACGTCCAAAATTTTGGTTCAGGACCTATACTGGTTCCCGATGGATGGCTGAGACTCTGGTTCATTCTTCTTCCTGCCGGGAAATTAGAGTGACATGTGCCCATCCAAATGCCTAACAGCTACTCTCTCATTGGTTCTCAATCTTCCCTTCCATCCTCTGCCAAATTGGCAACCGGCGCGAACCAGGAGGTTAAAGGGGTTGTCACTCCAAGTTGGGAAATTGATCGTAAAGCAGTTGGAAAGTCATACCGGAGCACCAGGAGAGGGACTACTCGTTGAGTTTTAGAAAACTTTTGTATTCACAGTGTGTCCATTCTCTAGGTTTCCCGTACATGTTATAGCTGTAGTAATATTCCCTTCAACATGGAGAGTTGGGACCCATGGAATGGGGGCCAGGCATTTTTGCTTTAAAGGGTCTTCATTTGCTCACCCAATCTCACCACACCTCTCAGTCCAAAGTGTCCAGCCTTATGCCACATCCAGCTGTCATTGTAGATAGGGTCATTTCAGGTTTCATCAGAGACCCTGAAGGAAATGTAAAGAATATCCCTGTTTTTTGGTTTTGTTTTTGAAATTCCTTTTTATAGTCGGTTTGAGCTTATTCTCGCTGCCATGTGTATGCCAGTCTAGACACACTTGATTCCCTTACAGATACATATCAATACATAGGTTTTAAGATTCTTACTAGTCAGATCCATTCCTCTGCGGGAAATAAGGGGTTTTGAGTCCGTTTCACTGAGGAATGTGTAGGTCTTGTCTATTCCACAGTTGGTTTTAGAAATGGTACCTGTGCTTATATCAAACTCTGGTTTTATGCATCATCCCACCTCTCCTTTCCCCTTAAGCAGGCATAAGAATGTTTTCTAAATGTGAGACTCTGTTCTCTTTCCTAACTCAGTTCATGTGTAGCCATGTTTACAGGATCTTTATAAGTGATATCTTATGATAAGTTTCTTTTTCTGTGTGACTTATTTCACTTAGAATCATCGTACATGAATCCCCTCACTTGGTTGCTCCTTGTCTTATGACATTGATTTCTTGGCTGTGGGATATTCCATCGTACATAAATACCACAGTTTTTTGAACCATTTTTATATTTCCTGGGATATTTAAGGTGTACCCAAGTTGAGGTTCTTGTAAGCAGTGCAGCCCTAAATTTGGGGGTGGCTGTGTCTTATTGATTTTCAGTTTTCCCAAGGTATATTCCCTAGACTGGAAGTGCCCTTGGCTCTGTAGCTCTGTTGTTTACTTGTTTTAGGGAACGCAATGCACTCCTCCAGTGTGGCAGTTGGCAATTTACATCCTGCCCATCAGCATAACAAGGCTCCCTGTTCTCCTGGGCCTGTCTTGCCTTTCTGGATTTTACACATTTTGTGGATGTCCCTTTTGACCGGTGGGAAGTGATACTTCTTTGTAGTGCAGATTTGCATTGCCCGCTTGCTTGCTTGGCCAAAAACGGCGTATGGGTTTTCTCCTGAATATATTCAGGAGAAAACGCATACGCCCTTTTTGGCCAAGTGCGTCATTGTCGAAGTTGTGCCCCACTTCCTGTGCTTTAAAGGCGATTCCAACGTACCTCTTGAAATCTGTTTCCTGCTATTCTGCCTCGCTTTCAAGTCCGCCTCGTTGCCTTCCCTCAACAGATTTTTGGACGATAGTTGTCCTTTATTACTCTGCCAGTTTGTGAATTGCTGTGCCCCTGAGCTCCATTTTTCAACTCGTTTTCTGTGAGCTGTACGCAAGTCCAAAATTTTGGTTCCGGACCTATACTGGTTCCCGGTGGGTGGCTGACACTTTGGTTAATTCTTCTACCTGCCTGGAAATTAGAGTGACATGTGCCCGTCCAAATGCCTAACAGATACTCTCTCATTGGTTCTCCCTCTTCCCTTCCATCCTCTGCCAAATTGGCAACCTGTGCGAACCAGAAGTTTAAAGGGGCTTACTCTCCAATTTGGGAGATTGATAGTAAAGCAGATGGAAAGTCAAAGCGGAGCACCAGTAGCGGGACTACTCGTTGAGTTTTAGAAACCTTTTGTATTCACAGTGTGTCTATTCTCTAGGTTTCCTGTACATGTTATAGCTGTAGTAATATTCCCATTAACGTGGAGAGTTGGGACCCATTGAATGGGGGCCATGCATTTTTACTTTAAAGGGTCTGCATTTGCTCCCCCAATCTCACCAATCCTCTCAGCCCCAAGTGTCCAGCCTTATGCCACATCCAGCTGTCATTGTATATAGGGTCATTCCAGGTTTCATCAGAGACCCTGAAGGAATTGTAAAGAAGTTTCCTGTTTTTTGTTTTGTTTTTGAAATTCCATTATATAATGTGTTTAAGCTGTTTCATGCTGCCATGTTTATGCCAGTCTAGACACAATTGATTCCCTTTCGGAGACATATCAATACATAGGTTTTAAGATTCTTACTAGTCAGATCTATTCCTCTGCGGGAAATATGGGGTTTTGAGTCCTTTTCACTGAGGAATGTGAAGGTCTTTTCTATTCCAAAGTTTGTTTTAGAAACGGTACCTGTGCTTATATCAAACTCTGGTTTTATGCATCACCGCACCTCTCCTTCCCGCTTAAGCAGGCATAAGAGTGTTTTCTAAATGTGAGACTCTGTTCTCTTTCCTAACTCACTTCATGTGTAGCCATGTTTACAGGATCTTCATAAGTGATATCTTATGATAAGTTTCTTTTTGTGTGTGACTTATTTTACTTAGAATCATCGTACCTGAATCCACTCACTTTGCTGCTCCTGGTCTTATGACATTGATTTCATGGCTGCGGGATACTCCTTCGTACATAAATACCACAATTTTTTGAACCATTTTTATATTTCCTGGTATATTTAACGTGTATCCAAGTTGAGGTTCTTGTAAGCAGTGCAGCCCTAAATTTGGGGGTGGCTCTGTCTTATTGATTTTCAGTTTTCCCAAGGTATATTCCCTAGACTGGAAGTGCCCTTGGCTCTGTAGCTCTGTTGTTTACTTCTTTTAGGGAACACAATGCACTCCTCCAGTGAGGCAGTTGGCAATTTGCATCCCGCCCATCAGCTTAAATAGGCTCCCTGTTCTCCATAGCCTGTCTTGCCTTTCTGGTTTTTACACATTTTGTGGATGTCCCTTTTGACCGGTGGGAAGTGATACTTCTTTGTAGTGCAGATTTGCATTGCCCGCTTGCTTGCTTGGCCAAAAGGGGCGTATGCGTTTTCTGCTGAATATATTCAGGAGAAAACGCATACGCCCTTTTTGGCCAAGTGCATCATTTTCGAAGTTGTGCCCCTATTCCTGTGCTTTAAAGGCGATTCCAACGTACCTCTTGAAATCTGTTTACTGCTATTCTGCCTCGCTTTCATGCCCGCCTCGTTGCCTTCCCTCAACAGATTTTTGGACGAGAGTTGTCCTTTATTACTCTGCCAGTTTGTGAAATGCTGTGCCCCTGAGCTCCATTTTTCAACTCGTTTTTTGTGAGCTGTACGCAAGTCAAAAATTTTGGTTCAGGACATATACTGGTTCCCGGTGGGTGGCTGAGACTTTGGTTACTTCTTCTTCCTGCCGGGAAATTAGAGTGACATGTGCCCGTCCAAATGCCTAACAGCTACTCTCTCATTGATTCTCCCTCTTCCCTTCCATCCTCTGCCAAATTGGCAACCTGTGCGAACCAGGAGGTTAAAGGGGCTGTCTCTCCATGTAGGGAGATTGATAATAAAGCAGTTGGAAAGTCAAACCGGAGCACCAGGAGAGGGACTATTCGTTGAGTTTTAGAAACCCTTTGTATTCACTGTGTGTCCATTCTCTAGGTTTCCCGTACATATTATAGCTGTAGTAATATTCCCTTCAACATGGAGAGTTGGGACCCATGGAATGGGGTCCATGCATTTTTGCTTTAAAGGGTCTGAATTTGCTCACCCAATCTCACCAATCCTCTCACTCCCAAGTGTCCAGCGTTATGCCACTTCCACCTGTCATTTTAGATAGGGTCATTCCAGGTTTCATCAGAGACCCTGAAGGAAAAGTAAAGAATTTCCCTGTTTTTTGGTTTTGTTTTTGAAATTCCTTTTTATAGTGGGTTTGAGCTGATTCTCGCTGCCATGTTTATGCCAGTCTAGATACACTTGATTCCCTAACGGATACATATCAATACATAGGTTTTAAGATTCTTACTAGTCAGATCTATTCCTCTGCGTGAAATATGGGGTTTTGAGTCCCTTTCACTGAGGAAGGTGTAGGTCTTGTCTCTTCCACAGTTGGTTTTAGAAACGGTACTTGTGCATATATCAAACTCTGGTTTTATGCATCACCCCACCTCTCCTTTCGCCTTAAGCAGGCATAAGAATGTTTTATAAATGTGAGACTCGGTTCTCTTTCCTATCTCAGTTCATGTGTAGCCATGTTTAGAGGATCTTCATAAGTGATATCTTATGATAAGTTTCTTTTTCTGTGTGACTTATTTCACTTAGAATCATCGTACCTGAATCCACTCACTTTGCTGCTCCTGGTCTTATGACGTTGATTTCATGGCTGAGGGATATTCCATCGTACATAAGTACCACAATTTTTTGAACCATTTTTTTATTTCCTGGGATATTTAAGGTGTACCCAAGTTGAGGTTCTTGTAAGCAGTGCAGCCCTAAATTTGGGGGTGGCTCTGTCTTATTGATTTTCAGTTTTCCCAAGGTATATTCCCTAGACTGGAAGTGCCCTTGGCTCTGTAGCTCTGTTGTTTACTTGTTTTAGGAACGCAATGCACTCCTCCAGTGAGGCAGTTGGCAATTTACATCCCGCCCATCAGCATAACAAGGCTCCCTGTTCTCCAGGGCCTGTCTTGCCTTTCTGGTTTTTACACATTTTGTGGATGTCCCTTTTGACCGGTGGGAAGTGATACTTCTTTGTAGTGCAGATTTCCATTGCCCGCTTGCTTGCTTGGCCAAAAGGGGCGTATGCGTTTTCTCCTGAATATATTCCGGAGAAAACGCATACGCCCTTTTTGGCCAAGTGCGTCATTGTCGAAGTTGTGCCCCTATTCCTGTGCTTTAAAGGCGATTCCAACGTACCTCCTGAAATCTGTTTACTGCTATTCTGCCTCGCTTTCAAGCCCGCCTTGTTGCCTTCCCTCAACAGATTTTTGGAAGATAGTTGTCCTTTATTACTCTGCCAGTTTGTGAAATGCTGTGACCCTGAGCTCCATTTTTCCACTCGTTTATTGTGAGCTGTACGGAAGTCCAAAATTTTTGTTCAGGACCTATACAGGTTCCCGGTGGGTGGCTGAGACTTTGGTTAATTCTTCTTACTGCCGGGAAATTAGAGTGACATGTGCCCGTCCAAATGCCTAACAGCTACTCTCTCATTGGTTCTCCCTCTTCCCTTCCATCCTCTGCCAAATTGGCAACCTGTGCGAACCAGGAGGTTAAAGGGGCTGTCTCTCCATGTAGGGAGATTGATAATAAAGCAGTTGGAAAGTCAAACCAGAGCACCAGGAGAGGGACTATTCGTTGAGTTTTAGAAACCTTTTGTATTCACAGTGTGTCCATTCTCTAGGTTTACCGTTCATGTTATAGCTGTAGTAATATTCCCTTCAACATGGAGAGTTGGGACCCATGGAATGGGGGCCATTAATTTTAGCTTTAATGTGTCTGCATTTGCTCACCCTATCTCACCAATCCTCTCAGTCCCAAGTGTACAACTTTATGCCACATCCAGCTGTCATTGTAGATAGGGTCATTCCAGGTTTCATCAGAGACCCTGAAGGAATTGAAAAGAATTTCCCTGTTTTTTGGTTTTGTTTTTGAAATTCCTTTTTATAGTGGGATAGAGCTGATTCTCGCTGCCATGTTTATGCCAGTCTAGACACACTTGATTCCCTAACGGAGACATATCAATACATAAGTTTTAAGATTCTTACTAGTCAGATCTCTTCCTCTGCGGGAAATATGGGGTTTTGAGTCCCTTTCACTGAGGAAGGTGTAGGTCTTTTCTATTCCACAGTTGGTTTAAGAAACTGTACCTGTGCTTATATCAAACTCTGCTTATATGCTTCACCCCACCTCTCCTTCCCCCTTAAGCAGGCATCAGAGTGTTTTCTAAATGTGAGACTCGGTTCTCTTTCCTAACTCAGTTCATGTTTAGCCATGTTTACAGGATCTTCATAAGTGATATCTTATGATAAGTTTCTTTTTCTGTGTGACTTCACTTAGAATCATCGTACCTGAATCCACTCACTTTGCTGCCCCTGGTCTTATGACATTGATTTCATGGCTGAGGGATATTCCATCGTACATAAGTACCACAATTTTTTGAACCATTTTTTTATTTCCTGGGATATTTAAGGTGTACCCAAGTTGAGGTTTTGTAAGCAGTGCAGCCCTAAATTTGGGGGTGGCTCTGTCTTATTGATTTTCAGTTTTCCCAAGGTATATTCACTAGACTGGAAGTGTCCTTGGCTCTGTAGCTCTGTTGTTTACTTGTTTTAGGGAATGCAATGCACTCCTCCAGTGAGGCAGTTGGCAATTTACATCCCGCCCATCAGCATAACAAGGCTTCCAGTTCTCCAGGGCCTGTCTTGCCTTTCTGGTTTTTACACATTTTGTGGATGTCCCTTTTGACCGGTGGGAAGGGATACTTCTTTGTAGTGCAGATTTGCATTGCCCGCTTACTTGCTTGGCCAAAAGGGGCGTATGCGTTTTCTCCTGAATATATTCAGGAGAAAACGCATACGCCCCTTTTTGCCAAGTGCGTCATTGTCGAAGTTGTGCCCCTCTTCCTGTGCTTTAAAGGCAATTCCTACATACCTCTTGAAATCTGTTTCCTGCTATTCTGCCTCGCTTTCAAGTCCGCCTCGTTGCCTTCCCTCAACAGATTTTTGGACAATAGTTGTCCTTTATTACTCTGCCAGTTTGTGAATTGCTGTGCCCCTGAGCTCCATTTTTCAACTCTTTTTTTGTGAGCTGTACGCAAGTCCAAAATTTTGGATCAGGACCTATACTGGTTCCCGGTGGGTGGCTGAGACTTTGGTTAATTCTTCTTCCTGCCGGGAAATTAGAGTGACATGTGCCCGTCAAAATGCCTAACAGCTACTCTCACATTGGTTCTCCCTCTTCCCTTCCATCCTCTGCCAAATTGGCAACCTGTGCGAACCAGGAGGTTAAAGGGGCTGTCTCTCCATGTAGGGAGATTGATAATAAAGCAGTTGGAAAGTCAAACCCTAGAACCAGGAGAGGGACTATTCGTTGAGTTTTAGAAACCTTTTGTATTCACAGTGTGTCCATTCTCTAGGTTTCCCGTACATGTTATAGCTGTAGTAATATTCCCTTCAACATGGAGAGTAGGGACCCATGGAATGGGGGCCATGCATTTTTGCTTTAAAGGGTCTGCATTTGCTCACCCAATCTCAGCAATCCTCTCAGTCCC
The DNA here is from genome assembly GCF_964165515.1 of Mesoplodon bidens. Lineage (NCBI taxonomy): Eukaryota > Metazoa > Chordata > Mammalia > Artiodactyla > Ziphiidae > Mesoplodon > Mesoplodon bidens. The sequence continues at coordinate 836,591 of NW_027671190.1, forward strand.
AAGTGTCCAGCGTTATGCCACATCCACCTGTCATTGTAGATAGGGTCATTCCAGGTTTCATCAGAGACCCTGAAGGAATTGTAAAGAATTTCCCTGTTTTTTGGTTTTGTTTTTGAAATTCCCTTTTATAGTGGGTTTGAGCTGATTCTCGCTGCCATGTTTATGCCAGTCTAGACACACTTGATTCCCTAACGGAGACATATCAATACATAGGTTTTAAGATTCTTACTAGTCAGATTTATTCCTCTGCGTGAAATATGGGGTTTTGAGTCCCTTTCACTGAGGAAGGTGTAGGTATTTTCTATTCCACAGTTGGTTTTAGAAACGGTACCTGTGCATATATCAAACTCTGGTTTTATGCATCACCCCACCTCTCCTTTCCCCTTAAGCAGTCATAAGAGTGTTTTCTAAATGTGAGCCTCGTTTCTCTTTCCGATCTCAGTTCATGTGTAGCCATGTTTACAGGATCTTCATAAGTGATATCTTATGATAAGTTTCTTTTTCTGTGTGACTTATTTCACTTAGAATCATCGTACCTTAATCCACTCACTTTGCTGCTCCTGGTCTTATGACATTGATTTCATGGCTGAGGGATATTCCATCGTACATAAGTACCACAATTTTTTGAACCATTTTTATATTTCCTGGGATATTTAAGGTGTACCCAAGTTGAGGTTCTTGTAAGCATTGCAGCCCTAAATTTCGGGGTGGCTCTGTCTTATTGATTTTCAGTTTTCCCAAGGTATATTCCCTAGACTGGAAGTGCCCTTGGCTCTGTAGCTCTGTTGTTTACTTGTTTTAGGGAACGCAATGCACTCCTCCAGTGAGGCAGTTGTCAATTTACATCCCGCCCATCAGCATAACAAGGCTCCCTGTTCTCCAGGGCCTGTCTTGCCTTTCTGGTTTTTACACATATTGTGGATATCCCTTTTGAGCGGTGGGAAGTGATACATCTTTGTAGTGCAGATTTGCATTGCCCGCTTGCTTGCTTGGCCAAAACGGGCGTATGCGTTTTCTCCTGAATATATTCAGGAGGAAACGCATACACCCGTTTTGGCCAAGTGCATCATTGTCGAAGTTGTGCCCCTCATCCTGTGCTTTAAAGGCGATTCCAACGTACCTCTTGAAATCTGTTTCCTGCTATTCTGCCTCGCTTTCACGTCCACCTCGTTGCCTTCCCTCAAGAGATTTTTGGAAGATAGTTGTCCTTTATTACTCTGCCAGTTTGTGAATTGCTGTGCCCCTGAGCTCCATTTTTCAACTCGTTTTTTGTGAGCTGTACGCAAGTCCAAAATTTTGGTTCAGGAACTATACTGGTTCCCGGTGGGTGGCTGAGACTCTGGTTAATTCTTCTTCCTGCCGGGAAATTAGAGTGACATGTGACCGTCCAAATGCCTAACAGCTACTCTCTCATTGGTTCTCCCTCTTCCCTTCCATTCTCTGCCAAATTGGCAACCTGTGCGAACCAGGAGTTTAAAGGGGCTGTCTCTCCAAGTTGGGAGATTGATAGTAAAGCTGTTGGAAAGTCAAACCGGAGCACCAGGAGAGGCACTATTCGTTGAGTTTAGAAACATTTTGTATTCACAATGTGTCCATTCTCTAGGTTTCCCGTACATGTTATAGCTGTAGTAATATTCCCTTCAACCTGGAGAGTTGGGACCCATGGAATGGGGGCCATTCATTTTTGCTTTAAACGGTCTGCATTTGCTCACCCAGTCTCACCAATTCTCTCAGTCCCAAGTGTCCAGCCTTATGCCACATCCAGCTGTCATTGTATATTGGGTCATTCCATGTTGCATCAGAGACCCTGAAGGAGTTTTAAAGAAGTTCCCTGTTTTTTGTTTTGTTTTTGAAATTACTTTTTATAGTGTGTTTAAGCTGTTTCCTGCTGCCATGTTTATGCCAGTCTAGACACACTTGATTCCTTTACGGAGACATATCAATACATAGGTTTTAAGATACTTACTAGTCAGAACTATTCCTCTACGGGAAATATGGGGTTTTGAGTCCCTTTCACTGAGGAATGTGAAGGTCTTTTCTATTCCAAAGTTGGTTTTAGAAACGGTAGCTGTGCTTATATCAAACTCTGGTTTTATGCATCACCCCACCTCACCTTCCCCCTTAAGCAGGCATAAGAGTGTTTTCTAAATGTGAGACTCGGTTCTCTTTCCTAACTCTGTTCATGTGTAGCCATGTTTACAGGATCTTCATAGGTGATATCTTATGATAAGTTTCTTTTTCTGTGTGACTTATTTCACTTAGAATCATCGTACCTGAATCACCTCACTTTGCTGCTCCTGGTCTTATGACATTGATTTCATGGATGAGGGATATTCCATCGTACATAAGTACCACAATTTTTTGAACCATTGTTTTATTTCCTGGGATATTTATGGTGTACCCAAGTTGAGGTTCTTGCAAGCAGTGCAGCCCTAAATTTGGGAGTGGAACTGTCTTATTGATTTTCAGTTTTCCCAAGGTATATTCCCTAGACTGGAAGTGCCCTTGGCTCTGTAGCTCTGTTATTTCCTTGTTTTAGGGAACGCAATGCCCTCCTCCAGTGAGGCAGTTGGCAATTTACATCCCGCCCATCAGCATAACAAGGCTCCCTGTTCTCCAAGGCCTGTCTTGCCTTTCTGGTTTTTACACATTTTGTGGATGTCCCTTTTGACCGGTGGGAAGTGATACTTCTTTGTAGTGCAGATTTGCATTGCATGCTTGCTTGCTTGGCCAAAAAGGGCGTATGCGTTTTCTCCTGAATATATTCAAGAGAAAAGGCATACACCCTTTTTGGCCAAGTGCATCACTGTCGAAGTTGTGCCCCTCTACCTGTGCTTTAAAGGGGATTCCAACGTACCTCTTGGAATCTGTTTCCTGCGATTCTGCCTCGCTTTCAAGTCTCCCTCGTTGCCTTCCCTCAACAGATTTTTGGACGATAGTTGTCCTTTAATACTCTGCCAGTTTGTGAACTGCTGTGCCCCTGAGCTCCATTTTTCAACTCGTTATATGTGAGCTGTACGCAAGTCCAAAATTTTGGTTCAGGACATATACTGGTTCCCGGTGGGTGGCTGAGACTTTGGTTAATTCTTCTTCTTGCTGGGAAATTAGAGTGACATGTGCCCGTCCAAATGCCTAACAGCTAGTCTCTCATTGGTTCTCCCTCTTCCCTTCCATCCTCTGCCAAATTGGCAACCTGGGTGAACCAGGAACTTAAAGGGGATGTCTCTCCAAGTTGGAAGATTGATAGTAAAGCAGTTGGAAAGTCAAACCGGAGCTCCAGGAGAGGGACTATTCATTGAGTTTTAGAAACCTTTTGTATTCACAATGTGTCCATTCTCTAGGTTTCCCGTACATATTATAACTGTAGTAATATTCCCTTCAACATGGAGAGTTGGGACCCATGGAATGGGGGCCATTCATTTTTGCTTTAAAGGGTCTGCATTTGCTCACCCTCTCTCAAATATCCTCTCAGTCCCTAGTGTCCAGCCTTATGCCATATCCAGCTGTCATTGTAGATAGGGTCATTCCAGGTTTCTTCAGAGACCCTGAAGGAATTGTAAAGAATTTCCCTATTTTTTGGTTTTGTTTTTGAAATTCCTTTTTATAGTAGGATTGAGCTGATTCTCGCTGCCATGTTTATGCCAGTCTAGACACACTTGATTCCCTTGCTGAGATATATCAATACATAGGTTTAAAGATTCTTACTAGTCAGATCTATTCCTCTGCAGGAAATATGGGGTTTTGAGTCCCTTTCACTGAGGAAGGTGTAGGTCTTGTCTATTCCACATTTGGTTTTAGAAACGGTACCTGTGCTTATATCAAACTCTGGTTTTATGCATCACCCCACCTCTCCTTTCCCCTTAAGCAGGCATAAGAGTGTTTTCTAAATGTGAGACTCTGTTCTCTTTCCTAACTCAGTTCATGTGTAGCCTTGTTTACAGGATCTTCATAAGTGATATCTTATGATAAGTTTCTTTTTCTGTGTGACTTATTTCACTTAGAATCATCGTACCTGAATCCACTCACTTTGCTTCTCCTGGTCTTATGACATTGATTTCATGGCTGAGGGATATTCCATCGTACGTAAATACCACAGTTTTTAGAACCATTTTTATATTTCCTGGGATATTTAAGGTGTACCCATGTTGAGGTTCTTGTAAGCAGTGCAACCTTAAATTTGGGGGTGGCTCTGTCTTATTGATTTTCGGTTTTCCCAAGGTATATTCCCTAGACTGGAAGTGCCCTTGGCTCTGTAGCTCCTTTGTTTACTTGTTTTAGGAACGCAATGCACTCCTCCAGTGAGGCAGTTGGCAATTTACATCCCGCCCTTCAGCATAACAAGTCTCCCTGTTCTCCAGGGCCTGTCTTGCCTTTCTTGTTTTTACACATTTTGCGGATGTCCCTTTTGACCGGGGGGAAGTGATACTTCTTTGTAGTGCAGATTTGCATTGCCTGCGTGCTTGCTTGGCCAAAAAGGGCGTATGCATTTTCTCCTGAATATATTCAGGAGAAAACTCATACGCCCTTTTTGGCCACGTGCGTCATTGACAAAGTTTTGCCCCACTTCCTGTGCTTTAAAGGCGATTCCAACGTACCTCTTGAAATCTGTTTCCTGCTATTCTGCCTTGTTTTCAAGTCCGCCTCGTTGCCTTCCCTGAACAGATTTTTGGACGATACTTGTCCTTTATTACTCTGCCAGTTTGTGAATTGCTGTGCCCCTGAGCTCCATTTTTAACTCTTTTTTTGTGAGCTGTACGCAAGTCCAAAATTTTGGTTCAGGATCTATACTGGTTCCCGGTGGGTTGCTGAGACTCTGGTTAATTCTTCTTCCTGCCAGGAAATTAGAGTGACATGTGCCCGTCCAAATGCCTAACAGCTACTCTGTCATTGGTTCTCCCTTTTCCCTTCCATCCTCTGCCAAATTGGCAACCTCTTCGAACCAGAAGGTTAAAGTGGTTGTCTCTCCAAGTTGGGAGATTGATAGTAAAGCAGTTGGAAAGTCAAACCGGAGCACCAGTAGAGGGACAACTCGTTGAGTTTTAGAAACCTTTTGTATTCACAGTGTATCCATTTTCTACGTTTCCCGTACATGTTATAGCTGTAGTAAAATTCCCTTTAATATGGAGATTTGGGAGCCATGGAATGGAGGCCATGCATTTTTGCTTTAAAGGGTCTGCATTTGCTCACCCAATCTCACCAATCCTCTCAGTCCCAAGTGTCCAGCCTTATGCCACATCCAGCTGTCATTATAGATAGGGTCATTCCAGGTCTCATCAGAGGCCGTGAATGAAATGTAAAGAATTTCCCTGTTTTTTGGTTTTGTTTTTGAAATTCCTTTTTATAGTGGGTTTGAGCTGATTCTCGCTGCCATATTTATGCCTGTCTAGTCACACTTGTTTCCCTTACAGAGACATATCAATATATAGGTTTTAAGATTCTTACTAGTCAGATCTATTCCTCTGCGGGAAATATGGCGTTTTGAGTCCCTTTCACTGAGGAAGGTGTAGGTCTTGTCTATTCCACAGTTGGTTTTAGAAATGGTACCTGTGCTTATATCAAACTCTGGTTTTATGCATCACCCCACCTCTCCTTTCCCCTTAAGCAGGCATAAGAGTGTTTTCTAAATGTGAGACTCTGTTCTCTTTCCTAACTCAGTTCATGTGTAGCCATGTTTACAGGATCTTCATAAGTGATAACTTATTATAAGTTTCTTTTTCTGTGTGACTTATTTCACTTAGAATCATCGTACATGAATCCACTCACTTTGCTGCTCCTGGTCTTTTGACATTGATTTCATGGCTGAAGGATATACCATCGTACATAAATACCACAGATTTTTGAAGCATTTTTATATTTCCTGGGATATTTAAGGTGTACCCAGGTTGAGTATCTTGTAAGCAGTGCAACCTTAAATTTGGGGGTGGCTCTGTCTTATTGATTTTGGGTTTTCCCAAGGTATATTGCCTAGACTGGAAGTGGCTTTGGCTCTGTAGCTCTGTTGTTTACTTGTTGTAGGAACAAAATGAACTCCTCCAGTGAGGCAGTTGGCAATTTACATCCCGCCCATCAGCATAACAAGGCTCCCTGTTCTCCAGGGCCTGTCTTGCCTTTCTGGTTTTTACACATTTTGTGGATGTCCCTTTTGACCGGTGGGAAGTGATACTTCTTTGTAGTGCAGATTTGCATTTCCCGTGTGCTTGCTTGTCCAAAAAGGGCGTATGCGTTTTCTCCTGAATATATTCAGGAGAAAACGCATACGCCGTTTTTGGCCAAGTGTGTCATTGTCAAAGTTGTGCACCTCTTCCTGTGCTATAAAGGCGATTCCAACGTACCTCTTGAAATCTGTTTCCTGCTATTCTGCCTCGCATTCAAGTCCTCCTCGTTGATTTCCCTTAACAGATTTTTGGACGATAGTTGTCCTTTATTACTCTGCCAGTTTGTGAATTGCTGTGACCCTGAGCTCCATTTTTCAACTCGTTTTTTGTGAGCTGTACGCAAGTCCAAAATTTTGGTTCAGGACCTATACTGGTTCCCGGTGGGTGGCTGAGACTCTGGTTAATTCTTCTTACTGCCGGGAAATTAGAGTGGCATGTGCCCGTCCAAATGCCTAACAGCTAGTCTCTCATTGGTTCTCCCTCTTCCCTTCCATCCTCTGCAAAATTGGCAACCTCTGCGAACCAGGAGGTTAAAGGGGTTGTCTCTCCAAGTTGGGAGGTTGATAGTAAAGCAGTTGGAAAGTCACACTGGAGCACCAGGAGAGGGACTACTCGTTGAGTTTTAGAAAACTTTTGTATTCACAGTGTGTCCATTTTCTAGGTTTCCCGTACATGTTATAGCTGTAGTAATATTCCCTTCAACATGGAGAGTTGGGACCCATGGAATGGGGGCCATGCATTTTTGTTTTAAAGGGTCTGCATTTGCTCACCCAATCCCACCAATCCTCTCAGTCCCAAGTGTCCAGCCTTATGCCACATCCAGCTGTCACTGTAGATAGGGTCATTCCAGGTTTCATCAGAGACCCTGAAGGAAATGGAAAGAATTTCCCTGTTTATTGGTTTTGTTTTTGAAATTCCTTTTTATAGTGGGTTTGAGCTGATTCTCGCTGCCATGTTTATGCAAGTCTAGACACACTTGATTCCCTTACAGAAACATATCAATATATAGGTTTTAAGATTCTTACTAGTCAGATCTATTCCTCTGCGGGAAATATGGGGTTTTGAGTCCCTTTCACTGAGGAAGGTGTAGGTCTTGTCTATTCCACAGTTGGTTTTAGCAATGGTACCTGTGCTTATATCAAACTCTGGTTTATGCATCACCCTTCCTCTCCTTTCCCCTCAAGCAGGCATAGGAGTGTTTTCTAAATGTGAGACTCTATTCTCTTTCCTAACTCAGTTCATGTGTAGCCATGTTTACAGGATCTTCATAAGTGATATCTTAGGATAAGTTTCTTTTTCTGTGTGACTTATTTCACTTACAAACATCGTACCTGAATCCACTCACTTTGTTGCTCCTGGTCTTTTGACATTGATTTCATGGCTGAGGGATATTCCATCGTACATAAATACCACAGTTTTTTGAACCATTTTTATATTTCCTGGGATATTTAAGGTGTACCCAAGTTGAGGTTCTTGTAAGCAGTGCAGCCCTAATTTTGGGGGTGGCTCTGTCTTATTGATTTTCAGTTTTCCCAAGGTATATTCCCTAGACTGGAAGTGCCCTTGGCTCTGTAGCTCTGTTGTTTACTTGTTTTAGGGAACGCAATGCACTCCTCCAGTGAGGCAGTTGGCAATTTACATCCCGCCCATCAGCATAACAAGGCTCCCAGTTCTCCAGTGCCTGTCTTGCCTTTCTGGTTTTTACACATTTTGTGGATGTCCCTTTTGACCGGTGGGAAGTGATACTTCTTTGTAGTGCAGATTTGCATTTCCCGCGTGCTTGCTTGTCCAAAAAGGGCGTATGCGTTTTCTCCTAAATATATTCAGGAGAAAACGCATACGCCCTTTATGGCCAAGTGCGTCATTGTCGAAGTTGTGCCCCTCTTCCTGTGCTTTAAAGGCGATTCCAACGTATCTCTTGAAATCTGTTTCCTGCTATTCTGCCTCGCATTCAAGTCCGCCTCGTTGCCTTCCCTCAACAGATTTTTGGACGATAGTTGTCCTTTATTACTCTGTCAGTTTGTGAATTGCTGTGCCCCTGAGCTCCATTTTTCAACTTATTTTTTGTGAGCTGTACGCAAGTCCAAAATTTTGGTTCAGCACCTATACTGGTTCCCGGTGGGTGGCTGAGACTCTGGTTAATTCTTCTTCCTGCCGGGAAATTAGAATGACATATGCCCATCCAAATGCCTTACAGCTACTTTCTCATTGGTTCTCCCTCTTCCCTTCCATCCTCTTCCAAATTGGCAACCTGTGAGAACCAGGAGGTTAAAGGGGTTGTCTCTCCAAGTTGGGAGGTTGATAGTAAAGCAGTTGGAAAGTCACACCGGAGCACCAGGTGAGGGACTACTCGTTGAGTTTTAGAAAACTTTTGTATTCACAGTGTGTCCATTTTCTAGGTTTCCCGTACATGTTATAGCTGTAGTAATATTCCCTTCAACATGGAGAGTAGGGACCCATGGAATGGGGGCCATGCATTTTTGCTTTAAAGGGTCTGCATTTGCTCACCCAATCCCACCAATCCTCTCAGTCCCAAGTGTCCAGCCTTATGCCACATCCAGCTGTCACTGTAGATAGGGTCATTCCAGGTTTCATCAGAGACCCTGAAGGAAATGGAAAGAATTTCCCTGTTTATTGGTTTTGTTTTTGAAATTCCTTTTTATAGTGGGTTTGAGCTGATTCTCGCTGCCATGTTTATGCAAGTCTAGACACACTTGATTCCCTTACAGAAACATATCAATATATAGGTTTTAAGATTCTTACTAGTCAGATCTATTCCTCTGCGGGAAATATGGGGTTTTGAGTCCCTTTCACTGAGGAAGGTGTAGGTCTTGTCTATTCCACAGTTGGTTTTAGCAATGGTACCTGTGCTTATATCAAACTCTGGTTTATGCATCACCCTTCCTCTCCTTTCCCCTCAAGCAGGCATAGGAGTGTTTTCTAAATGTGAGACTCTATTCTCTTTCCTAACTCAGTTCATGTGTAGCCATGTTTACAGGATCTTCATAAGTGATATCTTAGGATAAGTTTCTTTTTCTGTGTGACTTATTTCACTTACAATCATCGTACCTGAATCCACTCACTTTGTTGCTCCTGGTCTTTTGACATTGATTTCATGGCTGAGGGATATTCCATCGTACATAAATACCACAGTTTTTTGAACCATTTTTATATTTCCTGGGATATTTAAGGTGTACCCAAGTTGAGGTTCTTGTAAGCAGTGCAGCCCTAATTTTGGGGGTGGCTCTGTCTTATTCATTTTCAGTTTTCCCAAGGTATATTCCCTAGACTGGAAGTGCCCTTGGCTCTGTAGCTCTGTTGTTTACTTGTTTTAGGGAACGCAATGCACTCCTCCAGTGAGGCAGTTGGCAATTTACATCCCGCCCATCAGCATAACAAGGCTCCCTGTTCTCCAGTGCCTGTCTTGCCTTTCTGGTTTTTACACATTTTGTGGATGTCCCTTTTGACCGGTGGGAAGTGATACTTCTTTGTAGTGCAGATTTGCATTTCCCGCGTGCTTGCTTGTCCAAAAAGGGCGTATGCGTTTTCTCCTAAATATATTCAGGAGAAAACGCATACGCCCTTTATGGCCAAGTGCGTCATTGTCGAAGTTGTGCCCCTCTTCCTGTGCTTTAAAGGCGATTCCAACGTATCTCTTGAAATCTGTTTCCTGCTATTCTGCCTCGCTTTCAAGTCCGCCTCGTTGCCTTCCCTCAACAGATTTTTGGACGATAGTTGTCCTTTATTACTCTGTCAGTTTGTGAATTGCTGTGCCCCTGAGCTCCATTTTTCAACTTATTTTTTGTGAGCTGTACGCAAGTCCAAAATTTTGGTTCAGCACCTATACTGGTTCCCGGTGGGTGGCTGAGACTCTGGTTAATTCTTCTTCCTGCCGGGAAATTAGAATGACATATGCCCATCCAAATGCCTTACAGCTACTTTCTCATTGGTTCTCCCTCTTCCCTTCCATCCTCTGCCAAATTGGCAACCTGTGCGAACCAGGAGGTTAAAGGGGTTGTCTCTCCAAGTTGGGAGATTGATAGTAAAGCTGTTGGAAAGTCAAACCAGAGCACCAGGAGAGGGACTACTCGTTGAGTTTTAGAAACCTTTTGTATTCACAGTGTGTCCATTCTCTAGGTTTCCCGTACATGTTATAGCTGTAGTAATATTCCCTTCAACATGGAGAGTTGGGACCCATGGAATGGGGGCCATGCATTTTTGCTTTAAATGGTCTGCATTTGCTCACCCAATCTCACCAATACTCTCAGTCCCAAAAGTCCAGCCTTATGCCACATCCAGCTGTCATTTTGGATAGGGTCATTCCAGGTTTCATCAGAGACCCTGAAGGAAATGTAAAGAATTTCCCGGTTTTTTGGTTTTGTTTTTGAAATTTCTTTTTATAGTGGGTTTGAGCTGATTCTCGCTGCCATGTTTATGCCAGTCTAGACACACTTGATTCCCTTACAGAGACATATCAATACATAGGTTTTAAGATTCTTACTAGTCATATCTATTCCTCTGCGGGAAATATGGGGTTTTGAGTCCCTTTCACTGAGGAAGGTGTAGGTCTTGTCTATTCCACAGTTGGTTTTAGCAATGGTACCTGTGCTTATATCAAACTCTGGTTTTATGCATCACCCCACCTCTCCTTTCCCCTTAAGCAGGCATAGGAGTGTTTTCTAAATGTGAGACTCTATTCTCTTTCCTAACTCAGTTCATGTGTAGCCATGTTTACAGGATCTTCATAAGTGATATCTTAGGATAAGTTTCTTTTTCTGTGTGACTTATTTCACTTACAATCATCGTACCTGAATCCACTCACTTTGTTGCTCCTGGTCTTTTGACATTGATTTCATGGCTGAGGGATATTCCATCGTACATAAATACCACAGTTTTTTGAACCATTTTTATATTTCCTGGGATATTTAAGGTGTACCCAAGTTGAGGTTCTTGTAAGCAGTGCAGCCCTAATTTTGGGGGTGGCTCTGTCTTATTGATTTTCAGTTTTCCCAAGGTATATTCCCTAGACTGGAAGTGCCCTTGGCTCTGTAGCTCTGTTGTTTTCTTGTTTTAGGGAACGCAATGCACTCCTCCAGTGAGGCAGTTGGCAATTTACATCCCGCCCATCAGCATAACAAGGCTCCCTGTTCTCCAGTGCCTGTCTTGCCTTTCTGGTTTTTACACATTTTGTGGATGTCCCTTTTGACCGGTGGGAAGTGATACTTCTTTGTAGTGCAGATTTGCATTTCCCGCGTGCTTGCTTGTCCAAAAAGGGCGTATGCGTTTTCTCCTAAATATATTCAGGAGAAAACGCATACGCCCTTTATGGCCAAGTGCGTCATTGTCGAAGTTGTGCCCCTCTTCCTGTGCTTTAAAGGCGATTCCAACGTATCTCTTGAAATCTGTTTCCTGCTATTCTGCCTCGCTTTCAAGTCCGCCTCGTTGCCTTCCCTCAACAGATTTTTGGACGATAGTTGTCCTTTATTACTCTGTCAGTTTGTGAATTGCTGTGCCCCTGAGCTCCATTTTTCAACTTATTTTTTGTGAGCTGTACGCAAGTCCAAAATTTTGGTTCAGCACCTATACTGGTTCCCGGTGGGTGGCTGAGACTCTGGTTAATTCTTCTTCCTGCCGGGAAATTAGAATGACATATGCCCATCCAAATGCCTTACAGCTACTTTCTCATTGGTTCTCCCTCTTCCCTTCCATCCTCTGCCAAATTGGCAACCTGTGCGAACCAGGAGGTTAAAGGGGTTGTCTCTCCAAGTTGGGAGATTGATAGTAAAGCTGTTGGAAAGTCAAACCAGAGCACCAGGAGAGGGACTACTCGTTGAGTTTTAGAAACCTTTTGTATTCACAGTGTGTCCATTCTCTAGGTTTCCCGTACATGTTATAGCTGTAGTAATATTCCCTTCAACATGGAGAGTTGGGACCCATGGAATGGGGGCCATGCATTTTTGCTTTAAAGGGTCTGCATTTGCTCACCCAATCTCACCAATACTCTCAGTCCCAAAAGTCCAGCCTTATGCCACATCCAGCTGTCATTTTGGATAGGGTCATTCCAGGTTTCATCAGAGACCCTGAAGGAAATGTAAAGAATTTCCCGGTTTTTTGGTTTTGTTTTTGAAATTTCTTTTTATAGTGGGTTTGAGCTGATTCTCGCTGCCATGTTTATGCCAGTCTAGACACACTTGATTCCCTTACAGAGACATATCAATACATAGGTTTTAAGATTCTTACTAGTCATATCTATTCCTCTGCGGGAAATATGGGGTTTTGAGTCCCTTTCACTGAGGAAGGTGTAGGTCTTGTCTATTCCACAGTTGGTTTTAACAATGGTACCTGTGCTTATATCAAACTCTGGTTTTATGCATCACCCCACCTCTCCTTTCCCCTTAAGCAGGCATAAGAGTGTTTTCTGAATGTATGACTCTCTTCTCTTTCCTAACTCAGTTCATGTGTAGCCATGTTTACAGGATCTTCTTAATGATATATTATGATAAGTTTCATTTTCTGCTTGACTTATTTCACTTAGAATCATCGTACCTGAATCCACTCACTTTGCTGCTCCTGGTCTTATGACATTGATTTCATGGCTGAGGGATATTCCATCGTACATAAATACCACAGTTTTTTGAACCATTTTTATATTTCCTGGGATATTTAAGGTGTACCCAATTTGAGGTTCTTGTAAGCAGTGCAGCCATAAATTTGGGGGTGGCTCTGTCTTATTGATTTTCAGTTTCCCCAAGGTATATTCCCGAGACTGGAAGTGCCCTTGGCTTTGTAGCTCTGTTGTTTACTTGTTTTAGGGAACGCAATGCACTCCTCCAGTGAGGCAGTTGGCAATTTACATCCCGCCAATCAGCATAACAAGGCTCCCTGTTCTCCAGGGCCTGTCTTGCCTTTCTGGTTTTTACACATTTGTGGATGTCCCTTTTGACCGGTGGGAAGTGATACTTCTTTGTAGTGCAGATTTGCATTGCCCTCTTGATTGCTTGGCCAAAAACGGTGTATGCGTTTTCTCCTGAATATATTCAGGAAAAAATGCATACGCCCTTTTAGGCCAAGTGCGACATTGTAGAAGTTGTGCCCCTCTTCCTGTGCTTTAAAGGCGATTACAACGTACCTCTTGAAATCTGTTTCCTGCTATTCTGCCTGGCTTTCAAGTCCGCCTCGTTGCCTTCCGTCAACCGATTTTTGGACGGTAGTTGTCCTTTATTACTCTGCGAGTTTGTGAATTGCTGTGCCCCTGAGCTCCATTTTTCAACTCGTTTTTTGTGAGCTGTACGCAAGTCCAAAATTTTGGTTCAGGACCTATACTGGTTCCCGGTGGGTGGCTGAGACTCTGGTTAATTTTTCTTCCTGCCGGGAAATTAGAGTGACATGTGCCCGTCCAAATGCCTAACAGCTACTCTCTCATTGGTTCTCCCTCTTCCCTTCCATCCTCTGCCAAATTGGCAACCTCTGCGAAACAGGAGGTTAAAGGGGTTGTCTCTCCAAGTTGGGAGATCGATAGTAAAGCAGTTGGAAAGTCAAACCGGAGCACCAGGAGAGGGACTACTCGTTGAGTTTTAGAAACCTTTTGTATTCACAGTGTGTCCATTCTCTTGGATTCCCGTACATGTTATAGCTGTAGTAATATTCCCTTCAACATGGAGAGTTGGGACCCATGGAATGGGGGCCATGCATTTTTGCTTTAAAGGGTCTGCATTTGCTCACCCAATCTCACAAATCCTCTCAGTCCCAAGTGTCCAGCCTTATGCCACATCCAGCTGTCATTGTAGATAGGGTCATTCCAGGTTTCATCAGAGACCCTGAAGGAAATGTAAAGAATTTCCCTGTTTTTTGGTTTTGTTTTTGAAATTCCTTTTTATAGTGGGTTTGAGCTGATTCTCGCTGCCATGTTTATGCCAGTCTAGACACACTTGATTCCCTTACAGAGACATATCAATATATAGGTTTTAAGATTCTTACTAGTCAGATCTATTCCTCTGCCGGAAATATGGGGTTTTGAGTCCCTTTCACTGAGGAATGTGTAGGTCTTGTCTATTCCACAGTTGGTTTTAGAAATGGTACCTGTGCTTATATCAAACTCTGGTTTTATGCATCACCCCACCTCTCCTTTCCCCTTAAGCAGGCATAAGAGTGTTTTCTAAATGTGAGACTCTGTTCTCTTTCCTAACTCAGTTCATGTGTATCCATGTTTACAGGATCTTCATAAGTGATATCTTATGATAAGTTTCTTTTTCTGTGTGACTTATTTCACTTAGAATCATCGTACCTGAATCCCCTCACTTTGTTGCTCATGGTCTTATGACATTGATTTCATGGCTGAGGGATATTCCATCGTACATAAATACCACAATTTTTTGAACCATTTTTATATTTCCTGGGATATTTAAGGTGTACCCAAGTTGAGGTTCTTGTAAGCAGTGCAGCCCTAAATTTGGGGGTGGCTCTGACTTATTGATTTTCAGTTTTCTCAAGGTATATTCCCTAGACTGGAAGTGCCCTTGGCTGTGTAGCTCTGTTGTTTACTTGTTTTAGGGAACGCAATGCACTCCTCCAGTGAGGCAGTTGGCAATTTACATCCCGCCCATCAACATAACAAGGCTCCCTGTTCTCCAGGGCCTGTCTTGCCTTTCTGGTTTTTACACATTTGTGGATATCCCTTTTGACCGGTGGGAAGTGATACTTCTTTGTAGTGCAGATTTGTATTGCCCGCTTGCTTGCTTGTCCAGAAAGGGCATATGCTTTTTCTTCTGAATATATTCAGGAGAAAACGCATACGCCCTTTTTTTCCAAGTGCGTCATGGTCGAAGTTGGCCCCTCTTCCTGTGCTTTAAAGGCGATTCCAACGTACCTCTTGAAATCTGTTTCCTGCTATTCTGCCTCGCTTTCAAGTCCTCCTCGTTGCCTTCCCTCAACAGATTTTTGGACGATAGTTGTCTTTTATTACTCTGCCAGTTTGTGAATTGCTGTGCCCCTGAGCTCCATTTTTCAACTCGTTTTTTGTGAGCTGTACGCATGTCCAAAATTTTGGTTCAGGACCTATACTGGTTCCCGGTGGTTGGCTGAGACTCTGGTTAATTCTTCTTCCTGCCGGGAAATTAGAGTGACATGTGCCCGTCCAAATGCCTAACAGCTACTCTCTCATTGGTTCTCCCTCTTCCCTTCCATCCTCTGCCAAATTGGCAACCTCTGCGAACCAGGAGGTTAAAGGGGTTGTCTCTCCAAGTTGGGAGATTGATAGTAAAGGAGTTGGAAAGTCAAACCGGAGCACCAGGAGAGCGACTACTCCTTAGGTTTTAGAAACCTTTTGTATTCACAGTGTGTCCATTTTCTAGGTTTCCCGTACATATTATAGCTGTAGTAATATTCCCTTCAACATTGAGAGTTGGGACACATGGAATGGGGGCCATGCATTTTTGCTTTAATGGGTCTGCATTTGCTCACCCAATCTCACCAATCCTCTCAGTCCCAAAAGTCCAGCCTTATGCCATATCCAGCTGTCATTGTAGATAGGTTCATTCCAGGTTTTATCAGAGACCCTGAAGGAAATGTAAAGAATTTCCCTGTTTTTTGGTTTTGTTTTTGAAATTTCTTTTTATAGTGGGTTTGAGCTGATTCTCGCTGCCATGTTTATGCCAGTCTAGACACACTTGATTCCCTTACAGAGACATATCAATACATAGGTTTTAAGATTCTTACAAGTCATATCTATTCCTCTGCGGGAAATATGGGGTATTGAGTAGCTTTCACTGAGGAAGGTGTAGGTCTTGTCTATTCCACAGTTGGTTATAGAAATGGTACATGTGCTTATATCAAACTCTGGTTTTATGCATCACCCGTCCTCTCCTTTCCCCTGAAGCAGGCATAAGAGTGTTTTCTAAATGTGAGACTCTGTTCTCTTTCCTATCTCAGTTCATGTGTAGCCATGTTTACAGGATCTTCATAAGTGATATCTTATGATAAGTTTCTTTTTCTGTGTGACTTATTTCACTTACAATCATCGTACCTGAATCCACTCACTTTGCTGCTCCTGGTCTTATGACATTGATTTCATGGCTGAGGGATATTCCATCGTACATAAATACCACAGTTTTTTGAACCATTTTTATATTTCCTGGGATATTTAAGGTGTATCCAAGTTGAGGTTCTTGTAAGAAGTGCAGCCCTAAATTTGGGGGTGGCTCTGTCTTATTGATTTTCATTTTTCCCAAGGTATATTCCCTAGACTGGAAGTGCCCTTGGCTGTGTAGCTCGGTTGTTTACTTGTTTTAGGGAAGGCAATGCACTCATCCAATGAGGCAGTTGGCAATTTACATCCCGCCCATTAGCATAACAAGGCTCCCTGTTCTCCAGGGCCTGTCTTGCCTTTCTGGTTTTTACACATTTGTGGATGTTCCTTTTGACTGGTGGGAAGTGATACTTCTTTGTAGTGCAGATTTGCATTGCCCGTGTGCTTGCTTGTCCAAAAAGGGCGTATGCGTTTTCTCCTGAATATATTCAGGAGAAAACGCATTCGCCCTTTTTGGCCAAGTGCGTCATTGTCGAAGTTGTGCCCCTCTTCCTGTGCTTTAAAGGCGATTCCAACGTACCTCTTGAAATCTGTTTCCTGCTATTCTGCCTTGTTTTCATGTCCGCCTCGTTGCCTTCCCTGAACAGGTTTTTGGACGATACTTGTCCTTTATTACTCTGCCAGTTTGTGAATTGCTGTGCCCCTGAGCTCCATTATTAACACTTTTTTTGTGAGCTGTACGCAAGTCCAAAATTTTGGTTCAGGACCTATACTGGTTTCCGGTGGGTGGCTGAGACTCTGGTTAATTCTTCTTCCTGCCAGGAAACTAGAGTGACATGTGCCCGTCCAAATGCCTAACAGCTGCTCTCTCATTGGTTCTCCCTCTTCCCTTCCATCCTCTGCCAAATTGGCAACTTCTGCGAACCAGGAGGTTAAAGGGGTTGTCTCTCCAAGTTGGGAGATTGATAGTAAAGCAGTTTGAAAGTCAAACCGGAGCACCAGGAGAGGGACTACTCGTTGAGTTTTAGAAACCATTTGTATTCACAGTGTGTCCATTTTCTAGGTTTCCCGTACATGTTATAGCTGTAGTAAAATTCCCTTCGACATGGAGAGTTGGGAGCAATGGAATGGAGGCCATGCATTTTTGCTTTAAAGGGTCTGCATTTGCTCACCCAATCTCACCAATCCTCTCAGTCCCATGTGTCCAGCCTTTTGCCACATCCAGCTGTCATTGTAGATAGGGTCATTCCAGGTTTCATCAGAGACCCTGAAGGAAATGTAAAGAATTTCCCTGTTTTTTGGTTTTGTTTTTGAAATTCCTTTTTATAGTGGGTTTGAGCTGATTCTCGCTGCCATATTTATCCCTGTCTAGTCACACTTGATTCCCTGACAGAGACATATCAATATATAGGTTTTAAGATTCTTACTAGTCAGATCTATTCCTCTGCGGGAAATATGGCGTTTTGAGTCCCTTTCACTGAGGAAGGTGTAGGTCTTGTCTATTCCACAGTTGGTTTTAGCAATGGTACCTGTGCTTATATCAAAGTCTGGTTTTATGCATCACACCACCTCTCCTTTCCCCTTAAGCAGGCATAAGAGTGTTTTCTAAATGTGAGACTCTGTTCTCTTTCCTAACTCAGTTCATGTGTAGCCATGTTTACAGATCTTCGTAAGTGATATCTTATGATAAGTTTCTTTTTCTGTGTGACTTATTTCACTTAGAATCATTGTACCTGAATCCACTCACTTTGCTGCTCCTGGTCTTTTGACATTGAATTCATGGCTGAAGGATATGCCATCGTACATAAATACCACAGATTTTTGAAGCATTTTTATATTTCCTGGGATATTTAAGGTATATCCCGGTTGAGGTTCTTGTAAGCAGTGCAACCTTCAATTTGGGGGTGGCTCTGTCTTATTGATTTTCGGTTTTCCCAAGGTATATTCCCTAGACTGGAAGTGCCCTTGGCTCTGTAGCTCTGTTGTTTACTTGTTTTAGGAACGCAATGCCCTCATCCAGGGAGGCAGTTGGCAATTTACATCCCTCCCATCAGCATAACAAAGCTCCCTGTTCTCCAGGGCCTGTCTTGCCTTTCTGGTTTTTACACATTTTCTGGATGTCCCTTTTGACCGGTGGGAAGTGATACTTCTTTGTAGTGCAGATTTGCATTGCCCGAGTGCTTGCTTGTCCAAAAAGGGCGTATGCGTTTTCTCCTGAATATATTCAGGAGAAAACGCATACGCCCTTTTTGGCCAAGTGCGTCATTGTCGAAGTTGTGCCCCTCTTCCTGTGCTTTAAAGGCGATTCCAACGTACCTCTTGAAATCTGTTTCCTGCTATTCTGCCTCGCTTTCAAGTCCGCCTCGTTGCCTTCCCTCAACAGATTTTTGGACGATAGTTGTCCTTTATTACTATGCCAGTTTATGAATTGCTGTGCCCCTGAGCTCCATTCTTCAACTCGTTTTTTGTGAGCTGTACGCAAGTCCAAAATTTTGATTCAGGACCAATACTGGTTCCCGGTGGGTGGCTGAGACTCTGGTTAATTCTTCTTCCTGCCGGGAAATTAGAGTGACATGTGCCGTCCAAATGCCTAACAGCTACTCTCTCATTGGTTCTCCCTCTTCCTTTCCATCCTCTGCCAAATTGGCAACCTCTGCGAACGAGGAGGTTTAAGGGGTTGTCTCTCCAAGTTGGGAGATTGATAGTAAAGCAGTTGGAAAGTCAAACCGGAGCACCAGGAGAGGGACTACTCGGTGAGTTTTAGAAACCTTTTGTATTCACAGTGTGTCCATTCTCTAGGTTTCCGGTACATGTTATACCTGTAGTAATATTCCCTTCAACATGGAGAGTAGGGACCCATGGAATGGGGGCCATGCATTTTTGCTTTAAAGGGTCTGCATTTGCTCACCCAATCTCACCAATCCTCTCAGTCCCAAGTGTCCAGCCTTATGCCACATCCAGCTGTCATTGTAGATAGGGTCATTCCAGGTTTCATCAGAGACACTGAAGGAAATGTAAAGAATTTCCCTGTTTTTTGGTTTTGTTTTTGAAATTCCTTTTTATAGGGGGTTTGAGCTGATTCTCGCTCTCATGTTTATGCCAGTCTTGACACAAATGATTCCCTTACAGAGACATATCAATACATAGGTTTTAAGATTTTTACTAGTCAGATCTATTCCTCTGCGGGAAATATGGGGTTTTGAGTCCCTTTCACTAAGGAAGGTGTAGGTCTTGTCTATTCCACAGTTGGTTTTAGCAATAGTACCTGTGCTTATATCGAACTCTGGTTTTATGCATCACCCTTCCTCTCCTTTCCCCTCAAGCAGGCATAAGAGTGTTTTCTAAATGTGAGACTCTGTTCTCTTTCCTAACTCAGTTCATGTGTAGCCATGTTTACAGGATCATCATAATTGATATCTTATGATAAGTTTCTTTTTCTGTGTGACTTATTTCACTTAGAATCATCGTAGCTGAATCCACTCAATTTGCTGCTCCTGGTCTTATGACATTGATTTCATGGCTGAGCGATATTCCATCGTACATCAATACCACAGTTTTTTGAACCATTTTATATTTCCTGGGATATCTAAGGTGTACCCAAGTTGAGGTTCTTGTAAGCAGTGCAGCCCTAAATTTGGGGGTGGCTCTGTCTTATTGATTTTCAGTTTTCCCAAGGTATATTCCCTAGACTGGAAGTGCCCCAGGCTTTGTAGCTCAGTTGTTTACTTGTTTTAGGGAATGCAATGCACTCATCCAGTGAGGCAGTTGGCAATTTACATCCCGCCCTTTAGCATAACAAGGCTCCCTGTTCTCCAGGGCCTGTATTGCCTTTCTGGTTTTTACACATTTGTGGATGTCCCTTTTGACCGGTGGGAAGTGATACTTCTTTGTAGTGCAGATTTGCATTGCCCTCTTGCTTGCTTGGCCAAAAAGGGCGTATGCGTTTTCTCCTGAATATATTCAGGAAAAAACGCATACGCCCTTTTTGGCCAAGTGCGTCATTGTCGAAGTTGTGCCACTCTTCCTGTGCTTTAAATGCGATTCCAACGTACTTCTTGAAATCTGTTTCCTGCTATTCTGCCTGGCTTTCAAGTCCGCCTCGTTGCCTTCCCTGAACAGATTTTTGGACGATACTTGTCCTTTATTACTCTACCTGTTTGTGAATTGCTCTGCCCCTGAGCTCCATTATTCAACTCGTTTTTTGTGAGCTGTACGCAAGTCCAATATTTCGGTTCAGGACCTATACTGGTTCCCGGTGGGTGGCTGAGACTCTGGTTAATTCTTCTTCCTACCAGGAAATTAGAGTGACATGTGCCCGTCCAAATGCCTAACAGCTACTTTCTCATTGGTTCTTCCTCTTCCCTTCCATCCTCTGCCAAATTGGCAACCTCTGCGAACCAGGAGGTTAAAGGGGTTGTCACTCCAAGTTGGGAGATGGATAGTAAAGCATTTGGAAAGTCAAACCGGAGCACCAGGAGAGGGACTACTACTTGAGTTTTAGAAACCTTTTGTATTCACAGTGTGTCCAATTTCTACGTTTCCCGTACATGTTATAGCTGTAGTAATATTCCCTTCAACATGGAGAGTTGGGAGCCATTGAATGGAGGCCATTTATTTTTGCTTTAAAGGGTCTGCATTTGCTCACCCAATCTCACCAATCCTCTCAGTCCCAAGTGTCCAGCCTTATGCCACATCCAGCTGTCATTGTAGATAGGGTCATTCCAGGTTTCATCAGAGACCCTGAAGGAAATGTAAGGAATTTCCCTGTTTTTTGGTTTTGTTTTTGAAATTCCTTTTTATAGTCGGTTTGAGCTGATTCTCGCTGCCATGTTTATGCCAGTCTAGACACACTTGATTCCCTTACAGAGACATATCAATATATAGGTTTTAAGATTCTTACTAGTCAGATCTATTCGTCTGCGGGAAATATGGGGTTTTGAGTCCCTTTCACTGAGGAAGGTGTAGGTCTTGTCTATTCCACAGTTGGTTTTAGAAATGGTACCTGTGCTTATATCAAACTCTGGTTTTATGCATCACCCCACCTCTCCTTTCCCCTTAAGCAGGCAAAAGAGTGTTTTCTAAATGTGAGACTCTGTTCTCTTTCCTAACTCAGTTCATGTGTAGCCATGTTTACAGGATCTTCATAAGTGATATCTTATGATAAGTTTCTTTTTCTGTGTGACTTATTTCACTTAGAATCATCGTACCTGAATCCACTCACTTTGCTGCTCCTGGTCTTTGGACATTGATTTCATGGCTGAGGGATATTCCATCGTACATAAATACCACAGATTTTTGTACCATTTTTATATTTCCTGGGATATTTAAGGTGTACCCAAATTGAGGTTCTTGTAAGCAGTGCAGCCCTAATTTTGGGGGTGGCTCTGTCTTATTGATTTTCAGTTTTCCCAAGGTATATTCCCTAGACTGGAAGTGCCCTTGGCTCTGTAGCTCTGTTGTTTACTTGTTTTAGGGAACGCAATGCACTCCTCCAGTGAGGCAGTTGGCAATTTACATCCCGCCCATCAGCATAACAAGGCTCCCTGTTCTCCAGGGCCTGTCTTGCCTTTCTGGTTTTTACACATTTTGTGGATGTCCCTTTTGACCTGTGGGAAGTGATACTTCTTTGTAGTGCAGATTTGCATTGCCCGCTTGCTTGCTTGGCCAAAAAGGGCGTATGCGTTTTCTCCTGAATATATTCCGGAGTAAACGCATACGCACTTTTTGGCCAAGTGCGTCATTGTCGAAGTTGTGCCCCTCTTCCTGTGCGTTAAAGGCGATTCCAACGTACCTCTTGATCTGTTTCCTGCTATTCTGCCTTGCTTTCAAGTCCATCTCGTTGCCTTACCTCAACAGAGTTTTGGACGATAGTTGTCCTTTATTACTCTGCCAGTTTGTGAATTGCTGTGACCCTGCGCTCCATTTTTCAACTAGTTTTTTGTGAGCTGAACGCAAGTCCAAAATTTTGGTTCAGGACCTACACTGTTTCCCGCTGGGTGGCTGAGACTCTGGTTAATTCTTCTTCCTGCTGGGAAATTAGTGTGACATGTGCCCGTCTAAATGCCTAACAGCTAGTCTCTCATTGGTTCTCCCTCTTCCCTTCCATCCTCTGCCTAATTGGCAACCTGTGAGATCCAGGAGGTTAAATGGTCTCTCTCTCCAAGTTGGGAGATTGATAGTAAAGCAGTTGGAAATTCAAACCGGAGCACCAAGAGAGGGACTATTGGTTGCATTTTAGAAATATTTTGTACTCACAGTGTTTCCATTCTCTAGGTTTCCCGTACATGTTAAATTGCAGTAATATTCCCTTCAACACGGAGAGTTGGGACACATGGAATGGGGGCCATGCATTTTTGCTTTAAAGTGTCTGCATTTGCTCACCCAATCTCACCAATCCTCTCAGTCCCAAGTGTCCAGCCTTATGCCACATCCAGCTGTCATTGTAGATAGGGTCATTCCAGGTTTCATCAGAGGCCCTGAAGGAATTGTTAGGAATTTCCCTGTTTTTTGCTATTGTTTTTGAAATTCCTTTTTATAGTGGGTTTGAGCTGATTCTCGCTGCCATGTTTATGCCAGTCTAGACACACTTGATTCCCTTATGGAGACATATTAATACATAGGTTTTATGATTCTTAATAGTCATATCTATTCCTCTGCGGGAAATATGGGGTTTGAGTCCCTTTCACTGAGGAAGGTGTAGGTCTTGTCTATACCAAAGTTGGTTTTAGAAACGGTATCCGTGCTTATATCAAACTCTGGTTTTATGCATCATCCCACCTCTCCTTCCCCCTTAAGCAGGCATAAGAGTGTTTTCTATATGTGAGACTCTGTTCTCTTTCTTAACTCAGTTCATGTGTAGCCATGTTTACAGGATCTTCATAAGTGATATCTTATGATAAGTTTCTTTGTCTGTGTGACTTATTTCACTTAGAATCATCGTACCTGAATCCACTCACTTTGCTGCTCCTGGTCTTATGACATTGATTTCATGGCTGAGGGATATTCCATCGTACATAAGTACCACAATTTTTTGAACCGTTTTTATATTTCCTGGGATATTTAAGGTGTACCCAAAATGAGGTTCTTGTAAGCAGTGCAGCCATAAATTTCGGGTGGCTCTGTCTTATTGATTTTCAGTTTTCCAAAGGTATATTCCCTAGACTGGAAGTGCCCTTGGCTCTCTAGCTCTGTTGTTTACTTGTTATAGGGAACACAATGCACTCCTCCAGTGAGGCAGTGGGCAATTTACATCCCGCCCATCAGCATAACAAGGCTCCCTGTTCTCCAGGGCCTGTCTTGCCTTTCTGTTTTTTACACACTTTGTGGATGTCCCTTTTGACCGGTTGGAAGTGATACTTCTTTGTAGTGCAGATTTGCATTGCCCGCTGCTTGCTTGGCCAAAAAGTGCGTATGCGTTTTCTCCTGAATATATTCCGGAGAAAATTCATACGCCCTTTTTGGCCAAGTGCGTCATTGTCGAAGTTGTGCCCCTCTTCCTATGCTTTAAAGGCGATTCCAACGTACCTCTTGAAATCTGTTTCCTGCTATTCTGCCTCGCTTTCACGTCCATCTCGTTGCCTTCCCTCAACAGATTTTTGGACAATAGTTTTCCTTTATTAATCTGCCTGTTTGTGAATTGCTGTGCCCCTGAGCTCCATTTTTCAACACGTTTTTTGTGAGCTGAACGCAAGTCCAAAATTTTGGTCCAGGACCTATACTGGTTCCTGGTGGGTGGCTGAGATTTTGGTTAATTCATCTTCCTGCCGGGAAATTAGAGTGACATGTGCCCGTTCAAATGCCTAACAGCTACTCTCTCATTGGTTCTCCCTCTTCCCTTCCATCCTCTGCCAAATTGGCAAGCTGTGCGAACCAGGAGCTTAAAGGGGCTGTCTCTCCAAGTTGAAAGATTGATAGTAAAGCAGTTGGAAAGTCAAACCGGAGCACCAGGAGAGGGACTATTCGTTGAGTTTTAGAAAACTTTTGTATTAACAGTGTGTCCGTTCTCTAGGTTTCCCGTACATGTTATAGCTGTAGTAATATTCCCTTCAACCTGGAGAGTTGGGACCCATGAAATGGGGGCCATGCATTTTCGCTTAAAAGGGTCTGCATTTGCTCACCCAATCTCACCAATCCTCTCAGTCCCAAGTGTCCAGCCTTATGCCACATCCAGCTGTCATTGTAGATAGGGTCATTCCAGGTTTTATCAGAGACCCTGAAAGAATTGTAAAGAATTTCCCTGTTTTTTGGTTTTGTTTTTGAAATTCCTTTTTATAGTGGGTTTGAGCTGATTCTCGCTGCCATGTTTATGCCAGTCTAGACACACTTGATTCCCTTACGGAGACATATCGATACATAGGTTTTAAGATTCTTACTAGTCAGATCTATTCCTCTGCGGTAAATATGGGGTTTTGAGTACCTTTCACTGAGGATGGTGTAGGTCTTTTCTATTCCAAAGTTGGTTTTAGAAACGGTACCTGTGCTTATATCAAACTCTGGTTTTATGCATCACCCCACCTCTCCTTCCCCCTTAAGCAGGCATAACAGTGTTTTATAAATATGAGACTCTGTTCTCTTTCCTAACTCAGTTCATGTGTAGCCATGTTTACAGGATCTTCATAAGTGATATCTTATGATAAGTTTCTTTGTCTGTGTGACTTATTTCACTTAGAATCATAGTACCTGAATCCACTCACTTTCCTGCTCCTGGTCTTATGACATTGATTTCATGGCTGAGGGATATTCCATCGTACATAAGTACCACAATATTTTGAAACATTTTTATATTTCCTGGGATATTTAATGTGTTCCCAAGTTGAGGTTCTTGTAAGCAGTGCAGCCCTAAATTTGGGGGTGGCTCTGTCTTATTGATTTTCAGTTTTCCCAAGGTATATTCCCTAGACTGGAAGTGCCCTTGGCTCTGTAGCTCTGTTGTTTACTTGTTTTAGGGAACACAATGCACTCCTCCAGTGAGGCAGTTGGCAATTTACATCCCGCCCATCAGCATAACAAGGCTCCCTGTTCTCCAAGGCCTGTCTTGCCTTTCTGCTTTTTACACATTTTGTGGATGTCCCTTTAGACCGGTGGGAAGTGATACTTCTTTGTAGTGCAGATTTGCATTGCCCGCTTGCTTGCTTGGCCAAAAAGGGCGTATGCGTTTTCTCCTGAATATATTCAGGAGAAAACGCATACGCCCTTTTTGGCCAAGTGCGTCATTGTCGAAGTTGTGCCCCTCTTCCTGTGCTTTAAAGGCAATTCCAATGTACCTCTTGAAATCTGTTTCCTGGTATTCTGCCTCACTTTCAATTCCGCCTCGTTGCCTTCCCTCAACAGATATTTGGACGATAGTTGTCCTTTATTACTCTGCCAGTTTTTGAATTGCTGTGCCCCTGAGCTCCATATATCAACTGTTTTTTTGTGAGCTGAACGCAAGTCCAAAATTTTGGTTCAGGACCTATACTGGTTCCTGGTGCGTGGCTTAGATTTTGGTTAATTCATCTTCCTGCCGGGAAATTAGAGTGACCTGTGCCCGTTCAAATGCCTAACAGCAACTCTCTCATTGGTTCTCCCTCTTCCCTTCCATCCTCTGCCAAATTGGCAACCTGTGCGAACCAGGAGGTTAAAGGGGCTGTCTTTCCAAGTTGGGAGATTGATAGTAAAGCAGTTGGAAAGTCAAACCGGAGCTCCAGGAGAGGGACTATTCGTCGAGCTTTAGAAACCTTTTCTATTCACAGTGTGTCCATTCTCTAGGTTTTCCGTACATGTTATATCTGTAGTAATATTCCCTTCAACCTGGAGAGTCGGGACCCATGGAATGGGGGCCATGCATTTTCGCTTTAAAGGGTCTGCATTTGCTCACCCAATCTCACCAATGCTCTCAGTCCCAAGTGTCCACCCTTATGCCACATCCAGCTGTCATTGTAGATAGGGTCATTCCAGGTTTCATCAGAGACCCTGAAGGAATTGTAAAGAATTTCCCTGTTTTTTGGGTTTGTTTTTGAAATTCCTTTTTATAGTGGGTTTGAGCTGATTCTCGCTGCCATGTTTATGCCAGTCTAGACACACTTGATTCCCTTACGGAGACATATCAATACATAGGTTTAAAATTCTTACTAGTCAGATCTATTCCTCTGCGGGAAATGTGGGGTTTTGAGTACCTTTCACTGAGGAAGGTGTAGGTCTTTTCTATTCCAAAGTTGGTTTTAGAAACGGTACCTGTGCTTATATCAAACTCTGGGTTTATGCATCACCCCACCTCTCCTTCCCCCTTAAGCAGGCATAACAGTGTTTTCTAAATGTGAGACTCTGTTCTCTTTCCTAACTCAGTTCATGTGTAGCCATGTTTACAGGATCTTCATAAGTGATATCTTATGATAAGTTTCTTTTTCTGTGTGACTTATTTCACTTAGAATCATCGTACCTGAATCCACTCACTTTGCTGCTCCTGGTCTTATGACATTGATTTCATGGCTGAGGGATATTCCATCGTACATATGTACCACAATTTTTTGAAACATTTTTATATTTCCTGGGATATTTAAGGTGTACCCAAGTTGAGGTTCTTGTAAGCAGTGCAGCCCTAAATTTTGGGGTGGCTCTGTCTTATTGATATTCAGTTTTCCCAAGGTATATTCCCTACACTGGAAGTGCCCTTGGCTCTGTAGCTCTGTTGTTTACATCTTTTAGGGAACACAATGCACTCCTCCAGTGAGGCAGTTGGCAATTTACATCTCGCCCATCAGCATAACAAGGCTCCCTGTTCTCCAGGGCCTGTCTTGCCTTTCTGGTTTTTACACATTTCGTGGATGTCCCTTTTGACTGGTGGGAAGTGATACTTCATTGTATTGCAGATTTGCATTGCCCGCTTGCTTGCTTGGCCAAAATGGGCATATGCGTTTTCTCCTGAATATATTCAGGAGAAAACGCATACGCCCTTTTTGGCCAAGTGCGTCATTGTCGAAGTTGTGCCCCTCTTCCTGTGCGTTAAAGGCGATTGCAACGTACCTCTTGATCTGTTTCCTGCTATTCTGCCTACCTTTCAAGTCCATCTCGTTGCCTTACCTCAACAGATTTTTGGACGATAGTTGTCCTTTATTACTCTGCCAGTTTGTGAATTGCTGTGCCCCTGAGCTCCATTTTTCAACTAGTTTTTTGTGAGCTGAATGCAAGTCCAAAATTTTGGTTCAGGAACTATACTGTTTCCCGGTGGGTGGCTGAGACTCTGGTTAATTCTTCTTCCTGCCGGGAAATTAGTGTGACATATGCCTGTCTAAATGCCTAACAGCTAGTCTCTCATTGGTTCTCCCTCTTCCCTTCCATCCTCTGCCAAATTGGCAACCTGTGAGATCCAGGAGGTTAAATGGGCTCTCTCTCCAAGTTGGGAGATTGATAGTAAAGCAATTGGAAAGTCAAACCGGAGCACTAGGATAGGGACTATAGGTTGCATTTTAGAAATATTTTGTACTCACAGTGTGTCCATTCTCTAGGATTCCCGTACATGTTATAGCTGTAGTAATATTCCTTCAACATGGAGTGTTGGGACCCATGGAATGGGGGCCATGCATTTTTGCTTTAAAGGGTCTGCATTTGCTCACCCAATCTCAACAATCCTCTCAGTCCCATGTGTCCAGCCTTATGCCACATCCAGCTGTCATTGTATATAGGGTCATTCCAGGTTTCATCAGAGACCCTAAAGGAATTGTAAAGTATTGCCCTGGCTTTTTCTTTTGTTTTGAAATTCTTCTTTATAGTGGGTTTGAGCTGATTCTCGCTGCCATGTTTATGCCAGTCTAGACACACTAGATTCCCTTATGGAGACATATCAATACATAGGTTTTAAGATTCTTACTAGTCAGATCTATTCCTCTGCGGGAAATATGGGGTTTTGAGTCCCTTTCAGTGAGGAAGGTGTAGCTCTTTTCTATTCCAAAGTTGGTTTTAGAAACGGTACCTGTGCTTATACCAAACTCTGGTTTTATGCATCACCCCACCTCTCCTTCCCTCTTAAGCATGCATAAGAGTGTTTTCTAAATGTGAGCCTCTGTTCTCTTTCCTAACTCAGTTCATGTGTAGCCATGTTTACAGGATCTTCATAAGTGACATCTTATGATAAGTTTCTTTTTCTATGTGACTTATTTCACCTAGAATCATCGTACCTGAATCCAATCACTTTGCTGTTCCTGGTCTTATGACATTGATTTCATGGCTGAGGGATATTCCATCGTACATAAGTACCACAATTTTTTGAACCATTTTTATATTTCCTGGCATATTTAAGGTGTACCCAAGTTGAGGTTCTTGTAAGCATTGCAGCCCTAAATTAGGGGGTGTCTCTGTCTTATTGATTTTCAGTTTTCCCAAGGTATATTCCCTACACTGGAAGTGCCCTTGGCTCTGTAGCTCTGTTGTTTACTTGTTTTAGGGAACACAATGCACTCCTCCAGTGAGGCAGTGGGCAATTTACATCCCGCCCATCAGCATAACAATGCTCCCTGTTCTCCAGGGCCTGTCTTGCCTTTCTGGTTTTTACACAATTTGTGGATGTTCCTTTTGACCGGTGGGAAGTGATACTTCTTTGTAGTGCAGATTTGCATTGCCCGCTTGCTTGCTAGGCCAAAAAGGGCGTACGCGGTTTCTCCTGAATATATTCAGGAGAAAACGCGTACGCCCTTTATGGCCAAGTGCGTCATTGTCGAAGTTGTGCCCCTCTTTCTGTGCTTTAATGGCAATTCCAATGTACCTCTTGAAATCAGTTTCCTGCTATTCTGCCTCGCTTTCAATTCCGCTTCGTTGCCTTACCTCAACTGATTTTTGGACGATAGTTGTCCTTTATTACTCTGCCAGTTTGTGAATTGCTGTGCCCCTGAGCTCCATTTTTCAACTCGTTTTTTGTGAGCTGAACGCAAGTCCAAAATTTTGGTTCAGGACCTCTACTGGTTCCCGGTGGGTGGCTGAGACTTTGGTAAATTCTTCTTCCTGCCGGAAAATTATAGTGACATGTGCCCGTCCAAATGCCTAACAGCTAGTCTCTCATTGGTTCTCCCTTTTCCCTTCCATCCACTGACATAATGGCAACCTGTGCGAACCAGGAGGTTAAAGGGGCTGTCTTTCCAAGTTGGGAGATTGATAGTAAAGCAGTTGGAAAGTCAAACCGGAGCACCAGGAGAGGGACTATTCGTTGAGTTTTAGAAACCTTTTGTATTCACAGTGTGTCCATTCACTAGGTTTACCGTACATGTTATAGCTGTAGTAATATTCCCTTCAACCTGGAGAGTTGGGACCCATTGAATGGGGTCCACGGATTTTTGCTTTAAAGGGTCTGCATTTGCTCACCCAATCTCACCAATCCTCTCAGTCCCAAGTGTCCAGACTTATGCCACAACCAGCTGTCAATGTAGATAGGGTCATTCCACGTTTCATCAGAGACCCTGAAGGAATTGTAAAGAATTTCACTGTTTTTTGGTTTTGTTTTTGAAATTCCTTTTTATAGTGGGTTTGATCTAATTCTCGCTGCCATGTTTATGCCTGTCTAGACACACTTGTTTCCCTTACGGAGACATAGCAATACATAGGTTTTAAGACTCTTACTAGTCAGATCTATTCCTCTGCGGGAAATATGGGGTTTTGAATCCCTTTCACTGAGGAAGGTGTAGGTCTTGTCTATACCAAAGTTGGTTTTAGAAACGGTACCCGTGCTTATATCAAACTCTGGGTTTATGCATCACCCCACCTCTCCTTCCCCCTTAAGCAGGCATAACAGTTTTTTCTAAATGTGAGACTATGTTCTCTTTCCTAACTCAGTTCATGTGTAGCCATGTTTACAGGATCTTCATAAGTGATATCTTATGATAAGTTTCGTTTTCTGTGTGACTTATTTCACTTAGTATCATCGTACCTGAATCCACTCACTTTGCTGCTCCTGGTCTTATGACATTGATTTCATGGCTGAGGGATATTCCTTCGTACATAAGTACCACAATTTTTTGAAACATTTTTATATTTCCTGGGATATTTAAGGTGTACCCAAGTTGAGGTTCTTGTAAGCAGTGCAGCCCTAAATTTTGGGGTGGCTCTGTCTTATTGATTTTCAGTTTTCCCAAGGTATGTTCCCTAGACTGGAAGTGCCCTTGGCTCTGTAGCTCTGTTGTTTACATCTTTTAGGGAACACAATGCACTCCTCCAGTGAGGCAGTTGGCAATTTACATCTCGCCCATCAGCATAACAAGGCTCCCTGTTCTCCAGGGCCTGTCTTGCCTTTCTGGTTTTTACACATTTCGTGGATGTCCCTTTTGACTGGTGGGAAGTGATACTTCATTGTATTGCAGATTTGCATTGCCCGCTTGCTTGCTTGGCCAAAAAGGGCATATGCGTTTTCTCCTGAATATATTCAGGAGAAAATGCATACGCCCTTTTTGGCCTAGTGCGTCATTGTCAAAGATGTGCCCCTCTTCCTGTGCTTTAAAGGCGATTCCAACGTACCTCTTGAAATCTGTTTTCTGATATTCTGCCTCGCTTTCAAGTCCATCTCGTTGCCTTCCCTCAACAGATTTTTGGACAATAGTTTTCCTTTAATCATCTGCCAGTTTGTGAATTGCTGTGCTCCTGAGCTCCATTTTTCAACTCGCTTTTGGTGAGCTGATCGCAAGTCCAAAATTTTGGTTCAGGACCTATACTGGTTCCTGGTGGGTGGCTTAGATTTTGGTTAATTCACTTCCTGCCGGGAAATTAGAGTGACATGTGCCCGTTCAAATGACTAACTGCTACTCTCTCATTGGTTGTCCCTCTTCCCTTCCATCCCTGCCAAATTGGCAACCTCTGCGAAACAGGAGCTTAAAGGGGCTGTCTCTCCAAGTTGAAAGATTGATAGTAAAGCAGTTGGAACGTCAAACTGGAGCACCAGGAGAGGGACTATTCGTTGAGTTTTAGAAACCTTTTGTATTCACAGTGTGTCCATTCTCTAGGTTTCCCGTACATGTTATAGCTGTAGTAATATTCCCTTCAACCTGGAGAGTTGGGACGCATGGAATGGGGGCCATGCATTTTTGCTTTAAAGGGTCTGCATTTGCTCACCCAATCTCACCAATCCTCTCAGTCCCAAGTGTCCAGCCTTATGCGACATCCACCTGTCATTGTAGACAGGGTCATTCCAGGTTTCATCAGAGACCCTGAAGGAAATGTAAAGAATTTCCCTGTTTTTTGGTTTTGTTTTTGATATTCCTTTTTATAGTGGGTTTGAGCTGATTCTTGCTGCCATGTTTATGCCAGTCTAGAAACACTTGATTCCCTTACAGAGACATATCAATACATAGGTTTTTAGATTCTTACTAGTCAGAACTATCCTTTGCGGGAAATATGGGCTTTTGAGTCCCTTTCACTGAGGAAGGTGTAGGTCTTGTCTATACCAAAGTTGGTTTTAGAAACGGTACGCGTGCTTATATCAAACTCTGGTTTTATGCATCACCCCACCTCTCCTTCCCCCTTAAGCAGGCACAAGACAGTTTTCTAAATGTGAGACTCTGTTCTCTTTCCTAACTCAGTTCATGTGTAGCCATGTTTACAGGATCTTCATAAGTGATATCTTATGATAAGTTTCTTTGTCTGTGTGACTTATTTCACTTAGAATCATCGTACCTGAATCCACTCACTTTCCTGCTCCTGGTCTTATGACATTGATTTCATGGCTGAGGGTTATTCCATCGTAAATAAGTACAACAATTTTTTAAAACATTTTTATATTTCCTGGGATATTTAATGTGTACCCAAGTTGAGTTTCTTTTAAGCAGTGCAGCCCTAAATTTGGGGGTGGCTCTGTCTTATTGATTTTCAGTTTTCCCAAGGTATATTCCCTAGACTGGAAGTGCCCTTGGCTCTGTAGCTCTGTTGTATACTTGTTTTAGGGAACACAATGCACTCCTCCAGTGAGGCAGTTGGCAATTTACATCCCGACCATCAGCATAACAAGGCTCCTTGTTCTCCAGGGCCTGTCTTGCCTTTCTGGTTTTTACACATTTTGTGGATGTCCCTTTTGACCGGTGGGAAGTGATACTTCTTTGTACTGCAGATTTGCATTGCCCGCTTGCTTGCTTGGCCAAATAGGGCGTATGCGTTTTCTCCTGAATATATTCAGGAGAAAACGCATACGCCCTTTTTGGCCAAGTGCGTCATTGTCGAAGTTGTGCCCCTCTTCCTGTGCTTTAAAGGCGATTCCAACGTTCCTTTTGAAATCTGTTTCCTGCTATTCTGCCTCGCTTTCAAGTCCGCCTCGTTGCCTTCCCTCAACAGATTTTTGGACGATAGTTGTCCTTTATTACTCTGCCAGTTTGTGAATTGCTGTGCCCCTGAGCTCCATTTTTCAACTCGTATTTGTGAGCTGTACGCAAGTCCAAAATGTTGGTTCAGGACGTATACTAGTTCCCGGTGGGTGGCTATGACTCTGGTTAATTCTTCTTCCTGCCGGGAAATTAGAGTGACATGTGCCCGTCCAAATGCCTAACAGCTACTCTCTCATTGGTGCTCCCTCTTCCCTTCCATCCTCTGCAAAATTGGCAACCTGTGCGAACGAGGAGGTTAAAGGGGCTCTCTCTCCAAGTTGGAAGATTTATAGTAAACCTGTTGGAAAGTCAAACCGGAGCACCAGGACAGGGACTACTCGTTGAGTTTTAGAAACCTTTTGTATTCACAGTGTGTCCATTCTCTACGTTTCCGGTACATGTTATAGCTGTACTAATATTCCCTTCAACATGGATAGTTGGGACCCATGGAATGGGGGCCATACATTTTTGCTTTAAAGGGTCTGCATTTGCTCACCCAATCTCTCCAATCCTCTCAGTCCCAAGTGTCCAGCCTTATGCCACATCCAGCTGTCATTGTAGATAGGGTCATTCCAGGTTTCATCAGAGACCCTGAAGGAAATGTAAAGAATTTCCCTGTTTTTTGGTTTTGTTTTTGAAATTCCTTTTTATAGTGGGTTTGAGCTGATTCTCGCTGCCATGTTTATGCCGGTCTAGACACACTTGATTCCCTTTCAGAGACATATCAATACATAAGTTTTAAGATTCTTACTAGTCAGATCTATTCCTCTGCGGGAAATATGGGGTTTTGAGTCCCTTTCACTGAGGAAGGTGTACGTCTTGTCTATTCCACAGTAGGTTTTAGAAATGGTACCTGTGCTTATATCAATCTCTGGTTTTATGCATCACCCCACCTCTCCTTTCCCCTTAAGGAGGCATAAGAGT